>NC_051439.1:52820-59745 GCF_001649575.2 Kryptolebias marmoratus | reverse complement strand
GGGCATCTGGTGAGGATGCCTCCTGGACGCCTCCCTGGTGCGGTGTTCCGGGCACGTCCCACCGGGAGGAGGCCCAGAGGAAGACCCAGGACACGCTGGAGGGACTATGTTTCTCGGCTGGCCTGGGAACGCCTTGGGATTCCCCCGGAGGAGCTGGCCCAAGTGGCTGGGGAGAGGGAAGTCTGGGACTCCCTGCTTAGGCTGCTACCCCCGCGACCCGACCCAGGATAAGCGGAAGACAATGGATGGATGGATGGATGGATGGATGACCAAGAAAAATTGCAGACAGAGCTGAAGGTTTTTCATAATTCATATTTGGACTTTTCATCTTTCAGTGTGTCATCAATGCTGTCTGTCATCAAAGAAAACAATGCTGATCTGTTTTTTTCCCAACATGACAGGACTATTAAAAAAAACATATGCCACCTTACCAGTGTCTACGGCGACCGTTGAGCGTTCCTTCTCAAAACCGAAGCTAGTGAAAACAAAACTACGCAGCTTATGCAAGGAGGATAGGTTTTCAGACCTTCTTTTGTTGGCAATCGAGAAGGATGTGCCTATCATTCAAAGTGAGGTTATTGACATTTTTCAAGCCATGACCAACAGAAAACTGCTGCTGTGGACAGAAGAAAACAAAAATAGCAAAAATGCTTAAAAGTGGAAAGTTTGTCTTTAAACAGTTAAATCAAAATGATGGAAAAGAAGATTTTGGATAATAATCTTAGATTCAGTTTAGGGGGAAAAAGAAAGGCAAGAGACCGAAATAAATAAGAGACATTGGCCTCCACTTAACACAGAGAAGATGAGACAATGAGGAAGAAAGAGAAGAGAAACAGACAAGAAAAAAAGAAGAGGAAAGATTGAAGAAAATGTATATAGGTACTTACAAAATACACTAAGACACAAATAGAGATATAGTTATAAATTTGGTGGTCAATTAGTCTCAGTAGGCTTTTCTCATGGTGGCATGCATTAACAATTCAATTTTTATTTTTTTTTTTTCTGCAGTTCCACATTAAAGTTTGACTCAGCTCTGCTTTCCTGAATGGACCATCTTCATCTCCACTCCAAGTTTAGCAAACTAGGTAAGTAGTTTCTAAACAAAGTAGTATTTTTTTATAGATTACAGTACAATAAAGGTTGAATTGTGCCCTTCTTTGTATTTTTAATTGTGTAATTCTGTAAAGACAAAGTATGTCTGATGGTCTATCTCTGATTTACATATCTTGCTAAATTGTGGGTTTGAATATAGCAATACTTTCCTATAACAAAATAGACCTGCAGAAAAAAACTACTAATAAAATATTTTACATATGCATAGTTGCATGTTCTATGTAGAGATTTTCCTTAGCTTTGATTGTATATCTCACAATTTTGTAATTTATCATTGTTAAAATCTGAAAGCTGTGTGGCTTTGTCAATATTCTGTCCTAAAGTGCGGTTAGATGCCCTTTTTTTTTTTGAGCACCTGCCCCTTTAGTGGTCTTTGTATGGCCATGAGTTCAGTTGCCTTCTACTGAAGCCAGCGAATGTACTGCTTCACATTAAGAACACCAGGAAATACATTGGGAGCATAAACTGGAAAGAACACAGAGGAAAAGAGGTTTCAGAGGACGGATACGGAACAGACTCTGGAGGAGAGGTAGTCGGCTCCCTCTACTCGTCATAACCCTGTGAAATGTAAGATTGTGACAAAACAAGAGCAAGAAACCTTTTACTCTCATCCAACATGATCTAGACTATATGTTTTACTGAAACTGTCAAGAAGGGGGGAGATGAAGGCGAACCCAGACGAGGCTTCTCTAAATGAAAAGTAATTTATTACAAAAACAAACAAAAACAAAGCGCTGGCATGGCAGCAAAAGGTAACTAAATTCAAAATTCAAACAAGGCGAGGCAAGGTGAAGCAAAAACAAACATGGCATGGAGCAAGGTAACTAGAGGAATGACTGAGTGAAGAGTGATGAACAGAGACCAGTTTTAAAAGACTGAGGGAGAGGTGATTATTGGGCGCAGCTGTGGACTAGACGATGAGCAGGAGAGGTGGGCGTGGCAGACATGAATGGAAAACTACTGGGGAAGTGAATGGTGACAAAACAAACACAGAAACCCAAAAGACAAACAGACCAAAACAAGACCAACAAGAAACCCCAAACAAAATCCCAACAACACCAACATTCATGACAGAAACTTTACGTCAGAGGATGTTGATTTCCAGTTAGATGGCTTTATTGATATCTATTTTGACAGGGATGTAGCAAAAACACAGAAGTCAATTGGGGCCAGGCATTGCATGGCTGTCAACAGAAGGTGGGCAACTAACCTTATTATGAGGGAGACAGAAAGCTGCAAACACTATGAACTTCTGACTTTGTCATTCAAACCAATTCTCCTAGATAACAGTTATTTTAGTATATGTCCCAGGACCCAATTTTAATTTGGCTGCAGAAAAAAAATTGCTTTTGATCATCAATTTTAACAGGGCTGCTATTCGTAGAGGAGGACAGCCTTTGTTTTTATTATGACATTTTAACAGATGTGACATCACCAAATGAATACCCACTAGAACAATATGTAAACACTCCAACTAGACAGCAAAACACACTGAATTTAAGCATATGTAGCTAAATCACATCCACCTCTTGGTTGTTCTGACCATAACAATACTGTTGTTGTACAAATATTGGTCCAAACTTAAAATGGAGCAACACATCTCAAAATCTGTCAAAATCTGGAACAACGATGCTGCTGAGACAGTGAGAGGCTGTTTTGAATTAACAGATTGGATTTTTTTTTTCATGATTGTGGCAATGATTTGATCGTTTTAACAGATCCAATAACCTCTTATATCTTATTTTGTGAGGATAGCTGCATTCCCACCAAACAGATAACAATCTATCCAAATAATAAAAAGTGGATATTCAACAACATTAAAATTCATTGTTTTATATTGTTTGTTGTGTGTTTTTTGAAATGTACAAGAGCATGTCAGAGAATTTCAGCCACGGTTGTAATAGACAAAGCTTATCTTATCTTAACATTACTTCAAAAATTACAGACTTAAGTTTAATTTTGGTAAAACTGACTAAGTTTTGCCATTTTTGAGTTTTTGAACATTGTCTGTGGTACCCATCTTGCCAACTCTAAACGTTAATCAGTTGTAATTGTATGCCCAATGAGGACTTTCTGCAAATTTCATTAAAAATTGTCCAATTGTTCATGATTTAGTGACACGTACACACATTTGCACAGATATGGGTAAATACATAGACACCTGCCTTTGCCTTTCAGGATGATCTTCCAGCTTGTGTTCACCTCTTCCAACTGGAGACTTCTGCTCAACCCTTACACCCCTGGAAAGCGATAGTATGCAGCCATTCCATTTAGAGCAGTAAATCACCTTACAAGCAGACAGGAATATTTATTGAAACTAGTGGAAGGTGTAATGACCTCACTATTTACAAAATCCTGGTCTCACTCCCAGTTTATTTTACTGTAGTTAAACTTTGGCTATAAAATCAGGCAGAAGATAAGTTAATAAAAATATGTTGTCTGGAACCTGCAGGACCAAAGCATACTAAAAAAAACAGTCTCTCCTCCTGAGTGCAGGAGGGGAGAGAGGAGTTGCGCGCTTGACAAGTCATGTGGTACAACCGTGAACCGTACAACACCATGTATGGGTGTGCGTTGTGACATATGCTGTATTATATATGCAGTACCATGTGACTAACTGTTCAAAAGACTGGCTCCTTTGGACTTCTCTTTGAAAGTATCAGATGTGCAAGATCTGGATCCCTTCAAAGAGCCATAAATCATATCTCTAGCTATAATGAGCTGTGGATAGATGTTATTCTTGTCAGGAGTAAAGCGCTATTATCAGTTAGATACTGATGTCCACACTAGCCAGGATAAAGTTATTTAAAGATCCTCCCTTCATTGTCAGTGAAAATTTTAAATCCACCCCAGCCTCATTGACACTAATACTAATAGCCTTGAGCAGTTCTATTTGTGAATAGTTTTATCTAATGTGTTCTTATAAATTTTCTTGTTTAACTGTGTGTGTGCGCATGGATATATACGTATGTTTTCATGTTTTTTATGTCTTTTCCTGTACCACTGCAAATCAAATCCACCCTTGGGTATAAATAAAGTAACCTGAAACCAAGGGATTTCTCAGGTAGTTGTAATGCTTAAATCACCATGTGACATTTAACGATCCAACAAAGAATTATGGTACAACTCAGCCTTAAGTATGTAGAGCAGTAATCAGTTATCATTGCTGACAGCTGTTACAGGTGCTGTCAGAGTCAGCACCACCCCAGGAAGACCCTCTCAAACTATTCTTGTTATAAATGCAGTTGTGGGAGAAAACAGCACTTATAACAAGAATCCTGACAACAGAGGCTTGATGGTGATATTAGGATTACAGTAACAGCTCTAAAATGGTTGAAATCATAATAATCTGATAGATTCCAGTTTGTTTGTGTTAATAATTAATCTTCTTCATACAGCAGAGTTAGTTATGGAGTTCCTCAGGGTTCAGTCTTTTGACCAATACTCGTTACTTTATATGTGATTCTTTTAGGTAAAGTTATTAGATAACAGGATAGATTTTTATTGTTATGCTCATGATATTCAGTTGTATTTATTCATAAAATCTGATGGATATAATCAATTACTTCAACAACAAGCATCTCAGCATCAGTTTCTGCTCGGATAATATAGTCAGTGACAATCTCATTGACACCTTTCTGAAGAGACGTCAGCTCCGTATACAGACTAATCACTTGTGGCTTACCCGAATCAGCATAGTGATCTCTGAGGATCTTTAAGGCTTTTCTGCCATCATCCGCAGCATCTCTCATGACAAGGGAAAGACTCTTATCGTCCAAGACTTGAATTAATTCTGCATGTTCTTCAACTCAAGCAAACGCAAATGTGCCAAAAACGTAGTTTCCCACAACTCTTAGTTCTTCTCATCTCCGTCAAAGCATAATCAGTTCCATCGGCTTCCAAACTCCTTCCTGGGCCCATAACCTGTTGACGCTGCCATCTTTAAAGGACTGGAAATGAAAAACAACACAGCATTTATTTACATTTGGCCTGAGTGCAGTGCTCACCAGAGCAACCTGTGGCCTTTTATTGACAAATTGCACCCACCTGTGTAAATCTCCACCCACAACAGGAAGTCAACAAGAACATCAACAATAAGATTCAACACTTGTGGTGATTAAGTGACTTATCCTGATCAAAAATAACACCATGCAACCATGACTGCTTTCCTCTACCTGGTCAATATAGCTAAAATTACAAACATCCTTACAAAATGATGGAGAAAAACTGTTCCATGTGTTTATCAATTCTACACTGGACTATTACAGTTTTTTTATTATCTGGGTGTCCAAAAAACTTTTTTCCTTAGATAGATAACTTTTACTAATTGACATTTTTAATGTATGTGAATGCTTTTCTATAGTGCCCTGAGGAGGCTTTTGTTGTAAACTGACTCTGTATCATAGTTATATAATACAACTAGAGTGTGCACTGCCTATCCAGCCTGTTGTTTACATTTGTGACACCATGGAGAAGCTGACTAGTTCTAAGGGAAAGCACCATCTCAGAAACATGTGTTTAAGCTTGTTAATGACCTGCCTGCTGGTGGTGGTAGTGAGGGAAACGATCTCAATGTCTCTTGAGAAATAACAACTACAAGGAAGTTCTTACCCTCCGACTTGCACAGGTCAACAGAAATCCTTTGCCAGAGGGCCACTGGGCAGGGAAGTCGTCACAAGAGGTTCACGTATCTATGAGGCTTTGTTCTCCCTGCAAAAGTTGCATGACCATCTTGCCAATGCGCTTTTTAAATATAAATAATATTTTTTAATTAATTACTCGTTATTAAGTGGCTGTTCCTACACCCTTATATTAGACCAACCTGTCTCCTTCCCCTTTCTGTTCTGATTCTTTCTCTCTTTTCTCTCCATCCTCACAGCTGAATAACATGAACTTTGTGTTCAGGAGGTTTACAAAATACAGCAGTCCAACCACATATAAAAACATGAAATCTTAATTTTAAATGATATCTTTGCTGGACATAAGTTCGTGATTGGACACTTCATCTGATCAGACTTATCAGATTCATCACAACACCTCTGTAGAGTTATATTACAGTGAGGACATTTAAACTCCCAACTTCTGTAATATATCTACTTCATGATTCATCATCAAGTTCAACAAATGATTACTGTCTGAACAACAAAAGAACACAAACAAGTTTCTTTATTTTTCATGTCATGCTGAGTTCTATTGTAAATACTGATCAGTAAACAGTTGTAACCTGAACATTTCCAGGCCTCCTCTTGCCACAGGTTTCATGGAAACCTGCCAGAACTTCCTGCTGTCTTTCAACCACTTTGAAAAGCTTTATTTCATCTTTATTCTTCTGCATCTTCAGTTTTCTGCCTCTCCATCTTTAGCTCGCTGTCATCAAATGACAGCACGATTCAAATGAAAACAATTGCACTCCTGTGCGTGCTCGAGGGGAGCGTGACAGGAGGGGAGGTGAAGGAGGGGCGCCTGATCAGTGATGTGTCTCTGTTATCGATCATATCATTTACACATGCGCAGACAGCTGGTAAATACAGAAAATGGTGACTGGATTTCAGTGTATCCTTTAGAGAAATTAAACCATGTAAGAAAAATAAATAATTTCAGGGCTAATACTACTAAAGGTAGGTAGGTAGGTACATTTATTTATATAGCACTTTTCAGCACGAGGCAACTCAAAGTGCTTTACAACACAAGAACAAAATTACAGACAGAGTTACAGAACATGATAATGAAACAAAATTACAGACAGGTACAAGATACAATGATAACTAATTGTCTAAATAAGCTAAGCTAAACTAAACAGATCTAAGCATGA
>NC_051439.1:47730-50786 GCF_001649575.2 Kryptolebias marmoratus | reverse complement strand
TTGCAGCGCGAGCACAGCGCGGCGGTTACGAGTGTTGAACATGAACGCGCGGAGACGCAGGGGAACCGTATCTGATGGGGGAACGCGGCTCGACGTAACAGCAGCAACTCGAGCACATTACTGCCCCCTATATGTCAAATAACACCTTTTCTGTTCAAATTGCCAACCCGCCACAGTCGCGTGTGTTGATCAAATTCACCCGCCACTTCAAATATTTACCCGCATTTGGCCGGTGGCGGGTGCTAATTTCCACCCTTGTGTGGGAGAAATTATAGACAATACTCTGATGTCCTGTTCTCCTGAAGGCAGCACGGTGCTGTGCGCCGAAGAGAGACACCATTGATAAAGTTGCAGTTCCGTGGTGGTTTTAATGTTTTAGGCCACAGTATTTTTGCAAGTAGTTCAAAATTTAAACTGATATTGTTGTGAATCTTTGGTGTAAACTTTACCTTCAAGCAAATGCCCCCCAAAAGAATGTCAACGCCCCCTTTTTGAAAATATTGCTGCCAGCGCGTCCTGTCATCCTCTTAATGCCCCCCAGGGGGCGGTACCGCCCTGTTGAGAAACACTAGTCTAGAACATTAGGTCTGAGTGGTGTAGGGATTACAATGTGATCATGGTATAGCACTAGACCCTCTGACTCTGAAAGATGACTTCTGGCTGCATAAAAGCTTTACAGGGGTGAGCTCTTTGCCATTCTCCGAGGCCACTCTTTTCTGATTAAAGTGATTACTTTTTGAAGTTCTGTGTCCGTCTGAGTGATGCTGCGAATTTCCTCCAACTTCTGTGACTTTAAAGGTTTGCTGCCACCACGTTGTTCATGTAAGCTTTGATCTGATTTTCTGTGTTTGTCTTGCAGTTTTCATGCAATGGATGTCAAAGACTGCGTCTGCCACCACTAACTGTTTACCCCGAAAATACTCATCAGCGACGTTTAATCGTATAAGGCGCATTAGCAATCTCTGACATCTCAGAGGTGTTTTGTCAAGATCGTACGAGTTTATAAAGGGAACCAAAGGTTTGTTGATTGCAAGCCTTTGGTTAGCTCTATTTTTACAGGACTATAGTTCAGTAGTCCTATTTCTCCAAACACATCCTTTGTTAGTTCACTATTAATCTTATTCACTCTACTGACTAGAGCTATGCACTTTGTCACAGTTTTTTTAGCCGATTACTGGCATATTGCCCTTTTATTATTCTAATCCAATACTGGTATTTGTGCCCTTTATTCTATTTAGTGGTGAGGAACTTACTTATGCACCTGACTTTTCCCCCTGGTCTGTACGCCACTGGCCTGGACTGAATCAGTTTAGGTTTCTGCTGTAGCCTAATGAACGTTATTTATATCATAACAGTAGTATCAGCACCAGTATTGACTTTGAAATCAACTAGACTGCCATTCACATTTGTCTCCTTCCATAAAAACAGGCACGCTCATGAATGACATTTTTATGGGGATAAAGTGCTCATTAAACTTCTTCACAACGAGATTAAAGTCAAACTGAAGATTTGGCCTAGCCTCCGTTGTAGCCAGAAACACAAATGAGCCTTATATTGGTTAAGCATCTCTCCCCATAGAGTAAAAAAGCAAGTTTACCAGCACCTTGCTGCTCTCTTTGTCGAGTTTTGATGCTACTCAGAAACAGGAGAATCTTTCTTGCCATAATGACCACTCCACCAGCTGTGTAAAGTCAAACAGCTCTGGAGGTCCAAAGTTAGCCATCTCCTCCTCAGTGTTGGCATGAAGTCCTTAATTCTGACACCATGTCATGATATGAGGAAAGAAGTATCTCTGGAACATGAACTGCTTTTATTCCACAACAGCAGGAGCGTACACAAACTGTATTCAACTCACCATATATGTACACTTTTCTCTACTATCTACTCTAACCCACCCTCTCTGGCAACATCTATGTAGTCTTACTAGGAAAATAAAGGCAAATCTCACAACACTCGCCAACCTAACGTAATAAAGCTTCCCTGAAATGCCACTGTTTGAATTATCTCTTAATTTTGAAAAATTATTAATCCATCATTTGACACAGTTTACTGACATACTTCAGATTTGTTTCTCTGTCATTTTGTTTTCTGACAATAAAAGTTTTTTTTTTTAAAAACTCAGATAAAAAGCTATCAAGTTTATGAGTAAATGTTGAAAAATGAATTTCTGGCAAGTATGGTCAGGCGAGAAGGAACATAAATGTGTCTTCAGAAATTCTTCTGGATAGAAATTATGAATCCCATAACACCCACATACACTCCTGCATCCATTCATCATGTTGGAAGAAGTTTAAATTAAATTAAATTAAAAAGGCTTGGACTCGAGCCACAGCTGAAAAAAAGGGTTCAGTGAAAAATTTACCCTGTGATGTGTTCAAAGATGTTACAACATGATGTTTTAAAAAAATGACTTATATGTTGAAGGGCCAAAATGGGGCAAAAATGGGGTAACCCTCACATCCGTGTCTATATGTGCTAGTGTGGGTTTTTTTTGTCTGTACTGTAAACAAAATCTTGTTTTTTTTATACTCTCAAGCTCTCAAAGTAATCAGTGGGTAGACATCTAAAATGTACTAAGTTTTGGAGTCAGCCTGATTTAAAATGTCCGCCACATCAAGGTAGTCTCAGTCAGTACTAACATGGCTATAACTCAATTTTACATTAGTTGAGCTATGATTTGGTGTTGTAGAGGCTGACAGTCATTCACAGTCATACTCCAAGCACTAACAGCTCATGCAAAAGCATACAAGATACAGCAATATTATGGGGCGCCATTTGTAAAGGAGCTTGTGCTAAAAATTCATGCCTAAATTTTGTCACATTTAGCTTCTGCTAAAAATTCATGCCTAAATTTAGTCACATTTAGCTTCTGCTAAAAATTCATGCCTAAATTTAGTCACATTTAGCTTCTGCTAAAAATTCATGCCTAAATTTTGTCACATTTAGCTTCAAACACTGTTTAAAAGTGTAGTGTTGATTTTCTGATGTCACTTTTTACAACATTTAGCTAGTTACATGTAATTGTTACAGCTACATACTAAATATAAATCTAAATG
>NC_051439.1:42295-47129 GCF_001649575.2 Kryptolebias marmoratus | reverse complement strand
GACGTGATCCTCCGCGCACCGCCGCCGGCGGACGCACCGCCGGGAGCGCCTCGTCGGCGGTGCGCGGAGGATCACGTCGAGGCTGTCCTCCGTGTGCTCACGGGTACCCAGCACCTAGCGCTAGCGGCGGCTGCTAGCGGGTGGCTGCGAGCAGCCGCCGCCAGCAGAAATTCTAGAAAGAAAGAAATTCTAGTAAAAATGTTCCTAATGGTTGTGGAAAAGTGCTTTATAAATAAATTTTACTTCACTTCACAAATTATGGCAAAGAGCCAAGAAGACAAAATTGTGACTTATTACATCTGGGACAAAAAAGTTTGGCATGTATATGCCTGTGTATGTAAGCATGTAAACTCCCTCCTACACAGCCAGTGAAAAAGCTGAATTTTATAAATCACAAAAATCAGATATGGTGTCTGAGTAGTGTTCACCTATTACTGCTGAGAAGTCCTCCTCTTTTTCAGTAGAAACTCAACTTAGCCATGGCCCCAGGAATATTTAAATTTCTAGAGATGTGCATTTGAAAGGGAAAATAAATTATTTCTAATGTAAATAAATGGGAGCTGTGGCGTTCGGGTCTTTCATGCTGTGTGCCGTGATGACAGTTAAAGTGAATAAGTTGTCAACTCGCATTAAAATTTATATTGTATCACTATCTGGGGCTGAGCCTATTTTCTCCACTGTGCACTAGCCACAAGCCACCCAGTCATAAGGGAGACATCTAACAAGGCAGGAGAAAATTATTAAGAGAAAAAATCTTCTTGAGTTGGCAAACTCAATGGTTGGTCTTCAAATTCAATGACAAAGCCTTTTGTTTGTGCTTTGGGCAAGCGGGAGGGAGAGAACAAAATGAAGGAAGGAGACACTGAGCAAATGACTATGATGGGCAGTGACAATGTCAGGTTTGGTCTGGTCAGCATGTGTGGATGATGAGTGAATATGGAGGCAGCTCATATTCAGACAAAGATGAACAGAAGGGGAGGTTTAAACGCACACAACTGCAGCAGGAAGGGGATTGCTAAGTGGTTTAAAGAGATAGTTTACAGCCTTGAGAAAGTAAAAAAAATCTGTAGGACACTGCTCACTGAGGGGACCAGCTCTCTGAGTCAGCTGTGTGCAGCAGCTCATGTCCTGAGCAAAAAGATTTTCCCTTTGATCTAGTGGCTCTGTGTCTTCACAAACTTTGAACTTTCGTCCACCTTGAAAAAACAATCCACTCATCATCTAGTTGAGCTTTGTTGCGGCGGCAAAAAAATCAATTTCCAGACACTGTTAGATGAAATCACTGAAACAGGTTTATTTATATATTGTGCACAAAATATAGAGAGCATTAAAGACAATAAAGAATTAATATCAGAGTCCAGGTCTGAATGAGGAAGCTCTGAATCAAAGCTCTGGTCCCCCCAAGTTAACACAGGTGCTTTTATTTAAGATATTGAAATACTGGACCATAAGGAGGAGTTAGGGAAAGGCAAGTCAGTCTGGTTCCCATGAGGAGAAAATTCAACATCACTTCTATAAACAAGTTCATTCTGTGAGAACCCATGGGACTTGGAACAGAAGTCATAACATTATCGGGACTTATAAACACCAGGTGTTACCCTACTGTAAATTCTGCCATTACAGCTTTTCAACATAGAGCTGTTAAAACATATTTTGGAAAGTTGGTGAATAATATTGTTTTTTTTTTAAGGTAATATTTCACTGAGCTGCAACTACTGGAGACTAGTTGGCCAACAGCATTTGGGAGTAACTCTCCAGAAATTGCATTTTCTGCAAAACTACAGTGTGAAAGCTAAATCCTGAATGATTTTGCTGAAATGTGCTGAGGAAGCTGAAACTTTCTTGTTAAAGCTAAAAGAACCATGATTAAAATTAGCAGGACACAAGCTTAAAACTTAAGGAAATGGAATGGTAAATGGACTTTACTTAAATAGTGCCTCGAAATACATTGAGAATTCTCACTGTAATTCAATGGGTAATTTAATTTTAAATATATATAAATATATATATAAATATATATAGTGAGATGCCACCTTTCAAGATTTCTTTTTCTCTAGTTAACACCCTTCCCTTTGAAAGAGCTACTGAAACTTAATAGTCCTTTGTTTTCCTATTATTCAAATAGGGATTTCACAAAAAAATTGCACTAATCAGTGAATAACAGCTAAGGTGTTTGGATAAAAGAAACTTGCAGAATCTTGGACTTTTTATCATTTTTACAACTATAAGCTTTTTCTGGGTTGCATACACGTGACCTAGATGACGCGCAAAATTCAGATGGGGGTCAGGAAGTGGATTTCTCCGGTTCAAAACAGTAAAATGGATCACAGCGAGTACGCTAATGCCCTAAATGGACTGGCACAGATGAGTTATCTCAAAAAAATACGCATATTTTTAGGATATGATCCATATTGTCACGGTAAATAAGACTTGTCATATAATCTTGATGATTTACCAGACGACGAAGCGATAGACATAACTAAGTATCTGGTGCTGCAGATCTCATATTATACAACGAGCCAGATGAAAACTTTTAAAAGCCTGGAAGCATACAATTATTTTGTGAAACTATAATATAGACACTCCTTACCAGTTAGAATAATGTATTAATGTTCTGTAAGTGTATTGTATTAACCTAAGGATGAGTGTAACTCTGCACTAGCTGGCGAGGTCATGTCAGGTTTATGGGACTGCAGGTACCAAGCACGGAAGATAGCGCGGTCTGGGGGACTCAGCTAAGCAGAAGCCGGAACCCCTCCGAAGGAGGACACCTGCAGAAGATGGACCCATATACAGGGTTCCGGAGAGATGACTGAATGAGGATGGGCCAGCTCTTTGTTTAGGTTGTTATGTTTAGGAGTCAATCAGGATGACCAGAAGTCTGTGAACAAGGTTGTTGTTTAATGTAGCTTAGCCGGGTAACATGCTCTACATACAACGTCGCTCGCTACTGCCCCTAGCGTCTCTACTCCACCACGGGTGCCGGGAGGGCACACCTTCAAATACATCACATCCCTTTTTTTAACGAGTTATAACTTTTCTGCCTAGCAGTATTTAATAAAACATTTCAACAACATAACTGCAATCTTATTTTAAGACACTATTTCAAATTGTAATGTCACCAAATATACATTATACAAACACATGTTCATTCATGAACTGTTATAACTGTGAAACCATATTTTGTAAGGACAGGTTAAACCGTATTTGCCATCATAACTGAAAACAAAACATGTACTTTCATGATGTAACTCATAGCTTTGGCATTACTCTCTGTATCTAGCTGGTAGTTTTACATGTCTGCCTGATCTGGTTTGATACGAGAGGGTTTCAGATGGTTGATTCAGAGTCTGATCGTTATGATCATCATCAGTGTGCTCATCTGAAGTTCTTTGCTCTGTTTGTTGAGCCTGGAAAGCATTGTCCATCATGTCAGTGTTAGTGTCCTGTCCGTTTACTGGTGGAAAGGTTTTCTCCTCCGTTTTCCTTAGGTGTTTACGATTTCTCCTATAAAGTCTCCCATCAGGTGTGCGAACCACAAACGAGCGTGGCTGCTCATGTTTGTGCAGAACCACGGCTGGCTGCCATGTCTCTCCTCTTTGCATCTTGATTTTCTCTCCTGCTTGGAAGTCTGGTAGTGCTCTTGTTTGTCTATCAAAATACAGTTTTTGTTTCTCCTGTTTACCTCTCAGCTGTAGATGAACCTGAATTGATCCCTTAGGAGTGAGCAGGGAAGTGGATGTTAGTAACTTTCCCTTGAGCCGTCTTCCCATAAGCAACTGTGCTGGGGATCGTCCTACACCTTAAAGTGGTGCATTTCGGTACTCCAGGAGCGAAATGTATGGGTCGCCTTTGCCAGTCTCTGCTTTTTTTAGCAGATTTTTTATGGTTTGTACGGTTCTTTCTGCCTGACCGTTTGACTGTGCGTGAGTGGGACTCAATGTGCCATGTTTGAATTCCCAGGATTCAGCAAAGTCTTTGAACTCAGCACTAGCATACTGAGGACCATTGTCCGATATCACCACGTCAGGTATTCCGTGCCTGGCAAACAGTGACTTCATAGCAACTATTACGCTGCTGCTGGTGTTATCTTTAAGTTTCATGATTTCTGGAAATTTATAAAAGTAGTCCACGCACAATAAAGACTCAGCTCCCCTGTAGTGAAATAGGTCTGTACCTACTTTTTCCCATGGTCTGTTTGGTACTGAGTGTGGCATTAGTGGCTCTCTTGGGTTGCTATTTTTGTTCTCGTTATAGACTGCATATTTTGCTATTATTTCCTCAAAATTGGTTGACATGTTTGGCCAATATAAAACATCTCTGGCTCTTTCTTTGCATTTAACCATTCCAAGGTGTGACTCATGGATTTTGTGAAGCATTTCTTGTCTCAACTGTTTTGGAACTATGAGCTTGGCTCCCTTGAACATCAGTTCTGATGAGTAGGTTATCTCGTCCCTAAATGTCCAATAGGGCTGAATGTCTTTCGGAACAGCTCGTCGTTCATTCGGCAATCCTTTTTGTGTTATTTCTTTTAGTAGTTGCAGTTCCATATCCTCTGCTGTGGCTTTTTTAAACTTGTTTAGCTTTTCCTCTGACATGGGTAGTTGAAGTGTAACCATGTTTACTTCCAGCTCTTTTTCCAAAAGCTCTTCTTTTTTCTCTCTTAAGAATGCTCGGCTGAGGGTATCTGCAATATGAAGCTCCTTGCCTGGTTTGTAGGTCACTGTAAGGCTGTATCTTTGTAGCCTCAAAAGCATCCTCTGTAATCTCATGGGGGCTTGGAACAGAGATTTTTTAAAGATGCTCTCCAGCGGCTTGTGATCACTTTTAACCT
>NC_051439.1:37239-39238 GCF_001649575.2 Kryptolebias marmoratus | reverse complement strand
TTGTAAATAATTTATTTAGCTTCTGTAAACCCAAATTCATGCTGGAGTTATATGTTAATGTTGATTCATACTGCGTTTCTACAATGTAGGTCAACCATTCGCAGCGATCTACAGAAACCCTTACATATGAATGCTTATCTTTTTATGTAACTGTCCAATAACATCTGAAAATACAATTTAAACAATGTGATCATTACCTGTTAGAAAGTGGTCGCTGCAAACTCTGGCATTGTTTGTTTCCACACCTCCTGTTTTTTTTTTTTAGCCGTAGATTGTTGATCCACTTTTCTTGTCTTTCTTCTGTCATTTTTTAAAAATTAACTCCCTTGTGACCAACTTCAGAACATGAAAATAACACTTATCTTTCTCTCTATTAGAACGGTTTGAACAACCGTACACGACACAGACTTTAGGCATTTTGAAGCTGGATCAACAGAAGTAAACGGGTTACATTTACTTCCTGACCCCCATCTGCATTGCGTGACGTCGGTTCATCTGCAACCAAGCAATTTAATTTAGCATCTTAATGCTAGTGTCTCCCCTTTTTAAAGTGAAAACAGTAGTGTCAATTATCCAACACCCCCAATTTTTCAGCCCCCTGATTTGTTGCGGTTGCGATTTGTCACTACTTGACATCAACTCCTGTATATTATCAGACAGCTGCTTGTAGATGAAGAGCATGTTTTGTGTCTCTGTGCTTTACTAATTACACACACACGAAATTTAAACGCTCTCACTTTGATGACTATTTTAAATAGTTTCAAGGCAAATGCATTTTCCCTCTACAAGATGCATTTCTGCTGTTGTGTTGTTTTCCAGCCCTTAAGAGGAAGAGATTGCATCTCCCATCATGCCTGGCTGCATGCTAGCCCCTAGTGGAGACACTGCACTGCGCTCTATGTAATTGCATGTGCAAATCTGAGAGAGCCAGTTAGTTAAAATAGGTTTCAGTCTTTTATTTCATTTCAGCTGCTTGTATCTGGGATGTTGTTCTTTTGACCATGAGCCATACCTCATGACCATAGGTGAAGGTTGAAAGGTAGAAAACCCAGTAAAATATAAGCTTTGCCTTTTGACTAAACTCTGTCTTTACCACAACCACCCAAAGCAACATCCTCATTACTGTGGATGAGGCCTCAATCTGTTGATCCATCTCCCACTCCATCCTACAATCACTTGTGAAGAATACTCCCAGATACTTGAACTCCTTCACCTGTGGCAAAGACTCATTCCTGACCCAGAGGGAGCAGTCTCCCTGTTTCTGGTTAAGAACCACGGCCTCAGACTTAGAGGAACTGACTCCCATTCCAGCCGCCTCCCGCTTGGCTGCGAACCGTCACAGTGCAAGCTGAAGGTCAAGGCCTGAATACCCCAACAGAACCACATCATCTGCAAAAAGCAGAGATGAAACCCTGAGGTTCCTCAACCAGACACTCTCCTCTCCACAACTGTCTCTTAAGATTCTATCCATGAATGCCACAAAGAATTGGAGACAAAGGGGCAGCCCTGGCGGAGTCCACCCTGCATGGAGAACAAGCTTAACTCTGTGCCAAAAATGCAGACACAACTCCTGCTTTAGTCATACAGGGAACAAACAGCCCTTAAAAGCAACCCTAGCACCACATACTCTCGCAACATTCCAACACAGAATGCCTCAGGAAATATGATTATAGCCTTCTCCAGATCTACAAAAAACATGTAGATTGGAGTTGAACTCCTATGACCCTCTTGGTAATCCTGCAAAAATGGAGATCGGGTCAATTGTTGCATGACCAGGAGCCACACTGCTCCTCCTGAATTCAAGATTTGACAAACAGTCAGAGCCTCCCGTCCAACACACTGGAGTAAACTTTACTGGACAGGCTAAAATAAGTGATATTTGGATAGTTGGAACCAGGGCCGGATTTAGGAGGATGGGGGCCCCTGGGCTTGAGTCAACATGGGGGCCCCCTATATATATATATATATATATATATATATATATATATATATATATATA
>NC_051439.1:23908-34530 GCF_001649575.2 Kryptolebias marmoratus | reverse complement strand
TTTTTTTTTTTTTTTTTCAAAATTATGGTCAGATTCACTAAGACTGGGTTGCAGGTATTATCTGCTTCATCTTTATTTCTTCATTAGCTCCCTTCATTTGCTTATTATTCACAATGCAAATAGTGCTAATTATATGCTGACACAAACACGCCCAGCTTGTTCAGCAGGTGTGAGAAATGTGCACTCCTAGCATCAGAACACAGTAGACCTTTGTTGTCTTTGCTGCACAATATAAAATATGGCTATCACAAGCACATTAGCATCAAAAGTGACAGAGAGTGAGAGAGAGAGAGAGAGAGAGAGAGAGAGAGAGAGAGAGAGAGAGAAAATGAATGTGAATTTTTTTCTAATTAATGTCATTTCCCTTAGAAATTGCCAGACCTTTGGGAATACTTTAGGTTTATTTCATTTTTTGTTGTTATTCTTTTGGCTGCTTTTGCAGTGATTGCCACAGCAAGTGAACTGACATCAAAGAATTAGCTATTGTTTTACACCGGATGCCCTGCATGATGCAACCAGGGCTCAAACTCACTGCCGGTAAAGAGGTAAAGAGAGAAAATCAAAGCAAATTGTGGTCACAAAAAAGAACACAGTTCGTAATTTTTAACTTCTTCATTTGTAGAATAGAAAGTGAGGAAATAATGAAAGGCAAAGAAGCATAGCTTTAAATTGATATAATTTCAAAAAAACAGATGTTCACATACATGTAAAATTCCGTTTTTTGTTTGTATGAGAATTTTTAAGCTGTGGCTGTTTCATCGTTATGGTCCACAACAGAAGGCTAAGGAGTGATAATGTTTTTGCCATTGTCTGTGTGAGTGTTCACCCAGTCTAAATCAGTTTGGCCACTACAGCCAACTAACCTTAGAAAACACAAAAATGGCTATAACGCAGTCAGTTTTACAGATATTGTGTTACAATTTGGTCTGGTAGTAGCTGAGAGTTATTTACAGTACATACTCCAAGTCACGGACAGCTGGTATTAATAGGCTAGTAGGGCTAAGCCCTCCCTGTTGTTTACAATAAAAATGTTAAAATACCTAATGGACATAAATTAAAATATCATATCACATTTTGTTAAATTTACAAAAAAACTGGTGCCAATGTTGAGAAAACAAAAGAGTATTTCCTAGTGCTGTCTGGGGGTGATACTTGTAGGGTGGGCTAACAGTTAAATAATAAAATGCTGCAGTTTGGATTTCAGCAACAGAAGCATCCAATTTGAAATAAAGAAAATCTGCAATAAATTGACATTATGTCCTTTTTCAGCACAAAGAAAACCTTAAAAACAAACCACCACCAAAAACCAAGTTTACACAGAGCCTCTGTCAGTTGTCTAATAATTCATTTTCCTGCATTAAGTGTTTCAACTATAATGATTTCAGATGTTTTTTCCCAGTCAAACAGCTGTGCATAACACTGCACCACACTACTTAACACAATTACTAATCACGCTGATAAAATCAAATCAAACAAGACATGCAATATTGGAAAGGGCATTGTTTTTAAATTAAGCCTACCTTTTTTTAAAGAGAAACTCACTCCGACGACTTTTCTGGTTAAAAGGTTAATAACCACCTCCTTAAAAATTTGTTTGCTACATATGATGTTAGCCAGTCCTTTCGCTAAAACCAGGTCACAGAAAAACTTCGGTTTTGCTGCTTTTCATTTTTTGATTATCATTTGGTCTATCCGCCCACAACCTCTTCACTTTCGGTTTTCAGCCAAACCACACCCACATAAACTCCTGCTCAAATTATTGTACGTCCACCCTCATTGGCTAAAGCCTGAGGCCATGGGCTGACCCTATATGGCAGGCCACTTTAACATAAAATTGGTTTTGTCTCACTATCCGTAATTACATTTGAGAAATCTAGAAATGCATTTTGACTAGATCAAAAATAAATTTTGACTATCCACAATTGTAATTTTAGATATCTGTATTTACATTATGACTAGTAAGAATAATAATTCAAGATATCTTTATTTACATTTTGACAAGTCAAAATTCCTTTCAAAATATCTCAAATTATGTCACCGAATTCGTCATTTGATGGGTCACACATCCATAATTACAATTCAAGATGTCTCAAATGTAATTATGATTAGTTAGAATTTAGATATCTGAATTAAGAGATTGCAAGTAAGCTCCCTTGTGCTGTTTTAGTAAGGCTCATAAACCTTATAAACTTTCTGCCAAAATGCTACAGTCTAAGTCTGTGACATTTTGACTAGATATAATTGTTAGATTGTAGTCTTTTTTGTTTTGTTTTCCTTTGTCTGTATTGTCCTGGCTTCCTGGGAGGTTGCTACTTCCCCTCACAGCTACCAGATGCCACCACTGGGCGGAACCCCTGGAGAGGTGCGACGGCCAACCTGTAGACACACCTGTGTCTAATCTGTGAGCTGCTGAGGTGCTTTATAAGGAGCGACTAGCTGACACTCCAGTGCCTGAGTGTTTGCCTCAACTGGTAAACGTTTCACTCGAGAAAGCCCTCCTGCGTACTAAGCTGCTTTTGATCGCTCCCTGTGCTCTTTCTGACAGTTTCTCCTCGTTGTTTCCCAGAGACTCCTCGTCGTGGACGCCCGTTTTTCCCGTCTGGAAGTTCCCCTGTGTTTTTTCTCGCAACTCCGCTGGTGACACCAACTGGGTTCCATCCCCGTGCGCACGCCTCCCAGGTCCTTCCCGTGGATTCCCTCCGGTTCGCCTCCGGCTGTGCCTGTCAGCGCTCGTAGCTCCGGGAGCTAGCCATCTGGACCCGCTCTGACGTCAGCTCGCTCTCCGACCGACACCCGCTTCTCCGGCTGCCGCCCCACGAAACCCTCACTCCGCATTCTAGTAAGAATCCTCTTAGACCTGCCTCTGAAATACCTCCTTGGATCTGTCCTGCACTCACGCCCTTCCTCTCCTAAACAGCTCGACGACCGGTCCCCTCCCGAATCCAGGACTGTTTTTCCCTGATCTCCACCTTCCCCCTTTCCCTTAAATAAATATTGTTTGTTTCATATCACTTTTCTTAGTGTGTTCTTGCATGTGGGTGAACAGACTAGAACCCAACATGACAGAACACTCAGGCCAGCAGTCTACCCCAGCAGACGCGATAAGAGCTTTATCGGAACAACATGCCCTCATTCAATCACATGCGTCAGCTTTAAGAGGGTTGGGAAATAGTCAAGCCGAAACAAACCGTCAGCTAACTGAATTGTCTAACTTTTTGCAAGATTCAGTTCAACAGGCACGCCCTCCACCACCAGCCGCAGCTGCAGTTCCAGACCCGCCAGTCCGTTGCGCGTTTTCGGAGATCCGACCGCCAGCCCCTGAAAAGTTCACAGATGACGTTCACAAATGCAGAGGATTCATTTTACAATGTTCCATTATTTTTAACTACTGCCCTCAGAATTTCCCACATGACAATGCTAAGATAGCTTATGTACTGTTGCTGCTGATGGGTCGAGCTCTTGCCTGGGCGGAGGTGAGGTTTCCCTCCCCCCACAGATTTTGGCTGCACATTCTCTGAGTTCATTAAGGAGTTAAAACAGGTGTTTAGTCAAGAGACTGATCAGACTTCGGCTTCCAGAGAACTATGGAACCTAAAACAGGGACAGCGAACTGTGTCTGAATTTGCCATAGATTTTAGAATAAAAGCCACAGCTTCTAAGTGGGATGTAGTCGCACTAAAGAGTGCCTATTTCCATGCATTGAGTGAACAGATTAAGGATGAGCTAGCAACTCTGGATGAACCCGAGACTAGAAGAATTTATTAGTCTGACCATAAAACTGGATAACAGAATTCGATCTCGGATCAAGGAAAGAAGTCGCCGTAATCCTCCCGCCAGAGCCCTGCTACAAGTTACTCGGACCAGCCTCCAGGAGATACCGACCCCCTCGGAAACCTCCGAACCCGAGCCCATGCAACTGGGTAACACCCGCCTAACACCTGAGGAGAGGCAAAAGAGGCTAGTCTCTCGGTTATGCTTGTATTGTGGGGGCCCCAACCATTTCATTGCTAATTGTCCAATACCTTTAAACCTGCAGGCCCGGCAGTAATGACGAGGAGACTGCTGGAGCAACCCACAGAGAAGAAATCTTGTCTCCTTATTTCTGCAACACTTTTTCATCACCATCAATCCCTCCCTCTGTCTGTTTTTGTTGATTCAGGCTGTGAACAAAATCTAATTGACTCTACCCTCGTTGAACAGCTAGGAATTACAACCGAACCCCTTCCAGTTCCACTTCGGGTTTCAGCCCTAAATGGAGAGGTTCTACCCCAGATCACACAGAGGACTAAGCCCATCCGTCTTGTGATTTCTGGTAATCATTCAGAGTTGATTTCTTTTTGTTTTCCCCGCAGTCAGTTCCGCCGTCATCCTGGGGTTCGAGTGGTTACTCGCACATAACCCACAGATAAATTGGAGATGGGCTACGATTGAGTCATGGTCCAGTGAGTGTCATGCAACCTATCTCCACTCTGCCGTCCCTCTGACGTCGGCGACGGCAGAGCTGCAAGAGGCTGACCCTCCTGACCTCTCATCTGTTCCCCTTGACTATCAGGATCTGGCTGCGGTTTTCAGTAAAAGCAAGGCCCTCACTCTACCACCCCATCGCCCCTACGACTGCGCCATAGACCTGTTGCCCGGAGCCCCGTTACCTAACAGTCGACTTTATAATATCTCACGTCCAGAACGTCAGGCAATGGAGAAATACATAAATGACTCGTTAGCAGCAGGCATTATTCGCACTTCATCGTCACCCCTTGGAGCAGGTTTTTTCTTCGTGGGGAAGAAGGATGGGTCCCTGAGACCCTGTATTGATTACAGGGGGTTAAACCAGATCACCATTAAAAATAAATACCCATTACCTCTTCTTTCCTCAGCCTTTGAACCTGTCCAAGAAGCAATCATTTTCTCTAAACTCGATCTCCGCAACGCCTACCATCTCCTTCGCATTCGCGAGGGAGATGAGTGGAAGACAGCATTCAAAACACCAATGGGACACTATGAATATTTAGTTATGCCGTTTGGATTGTCTAATGCACCTCCCTTTTTCCAAGCCCTCGTGAATGACGTTCTCAGGGACTTCATTAATGTGTTTGTCTTTGTTTATTTAGACGATATTTTGATATATTCAAGGTCCCTGGAGGAACACAAGGTACATGTTCGGAAGGTCCTCCAACGTCTTCTGGAGAACAAATTGTACGTAAAAGCGGAGAAATGCGAGTTCCACCGTTTATCCGTCACTTTCCTGGGCTACATCCTTGAGAGTGGGCAGGTAAGACCCTCAGGGGACAAGATCAGAGCTGTATTGGACTGGCCCAGGCCCGAGACCCGTAAGCAGTTGCAGCGGTTCCTAGGTTTCGCCAATTTTTACCGTAGATTCATACGGAATTATAGTCAGACTGCCTTACCTTTAACCGCGCTTACATCCACCAAGTCGAGTTTTGCCTGGACCCCACAAGCTGAGGAGGCCTTCAACCGACTCAAGAAACTGTTTGCCAATGCCCCTGTGTTAGTCCAGCCTGATACCACAAAACA
This sequence comes from Kryptolebias marmoratus, assembly GCF_001649575.2. Classification (NCBI taxonomy): domain Eukaryota; kingdom Metazoa; phylum Chordata; class Actinopteri; order Cyprinodontiformes; family Rivulidae; genus Kryptolebias; species Kryptolebias marmoratus. Next base: position 28,998 of record NC_051439.1, on the reverse strand, counting down.
GTTCATCCTCGAGGTCGACGCTTCAGACTCCGGAGTGGGGGCTGTGCTGTCACAAGTCTCTGAAAAAGATGATAAGACTCACCCCTGTGCGTTTTTTTCTCGCAGACTTTCACCGGCTGAGCGCAACTATGATGTGGGGGACAGAGAATTGCTGGCAATCAAGCTTGCGCTCGAGGAGTGGCGACACTGGCTAGAGGGAGCCGAGCATCCGATTGTGGTATGGACGGATCACAAGAACCTGTCTTATCTTCAGTCAGCAAAACGCTCCAACCCCCCACAGTCCTGGTGGTCGTTGTTTTTTTCACGATTCAATCTGTCCATCTCTTACCGTCCAGGTTGAAGGAATGTCAAGCCAGACGCCCTCTCAAGGCTCCATGCGCCCGATGACTCTGAGAAGGCACTTGCTCCCCTGCTTCCCCCCAGCTGCACGGTGGGAGTGGTTACCTGGGAGGTCGAGGATCTCATCCGTCAAGCCCAGTTAACCGAGCCTGTCCGGGAGTCATGCCCACAGGGAAGGACATATGTACCCACTTCTGCTCGATCCCGCTTCCTGCAATGGATTCACTCCTCAAAGTTTTCTGGACATCCAGGTATCAGTTAAACTATTGGGTTGATTAACCGAAGGTTCTGGTGGCCATCAGTTCATAAGGATGTTAAAGAGTTTGTTTTAGCCTGTCCAGTCTGTTCCAGGAACAAGCCTCCCATCAGCCTCCCGCAGGATTACTCCAGCCGTTGCCCGTCCCCAAGAGACCTTGGTCTCATATCGCGGTAGACTTTGTCACCGGACTACCCCCATCTAAGGGTATGACCACCATTTTTAGTGTCGTTGACCTCTTTTCCAAATCCTGTCATTTTGTCCCCCTCCGCAAACTTCCCACTGCAGCTCAAACCGCCACGCTTCTCATTAAACATGTTTTTAAGTTGCACGGCATCCCTCAAGAGATTTTGTCAGATCGGGGTCCTCAGTTTATCTCCCAGGTTTGGCGACAGTTTTGTTCCGCCCTAGGGGCAAAGGTGTCATTAACCTCTGGTTACCATCCTCAGACAAACGGCCAGACGGAGAGGTTGAACCAGGAGCTGGAGATCATGCTGCGCTGCCTAACCGCATCTAATCCTGAGGACTGGGCTCAATACTTACTGTGGGTAGAGTATGCTCACAACAGTCACATCTCCACAGCTACGGGTTTCTCCCCATTTGAGATCTCCCTCGGCTATCAGCCTCCACTCCTGCCCTCCAAGGAGAAGGACATATCAGTCACTTCGGTACAGCACCACATACGCCGTTGCAAAAGGATCTGGTCGGAGGCCATCACTGCACTAAATAACACGGCCACACAAAACAAGAGACAGGCTGACCGGAGAAGGACTTCTGCACCTGCCTATGCAGTCGGTCAGAAGGTTTGGCTGTCTACCCGAGATATACCCCTTAAGTTTATTTCTAAGAAATTATCTCCCAGGTTCATTGGCCCATTTGAAATAAAATCAGTCATCAGTCCAGCAGCGGTACGCCTTCATCTTCCTCCCTCCCTACGTGTTCATGCCTCCTTCCATGTCTCCCAGATAAAACCCGTCCGGTCCAGCGACCTTTGCCCTCCGGCCGAACCCCCTCCTCCCGCCCGTATCATTGACGGCCATCCTGTGCACTCTGTCCGCCGGATCGTGGCTTCCCGGCGGCGTAGTCGGGGTCACCAGTACCTTGTTGACTGGGAGGGCTATGGTCCGGAGGAACGCTCCTGGGTTCCCCGCTCCTTTATCCTTGACCCCTCCCTTATTAGTGATTTCACCGCCTCTCAGCCTTCCTCCTCTTCTCGGCCGCCGGGTGGCGTCTGTTGAGGGGGGGCTACTGTTAGATTGTAGTTTTTTTTGTTTTGTTTTCCTTTGTCTGTGTTGTCCTGGCTTCCTGGGAGGTTGCTACTTCCCCTCACACCTACCAAATGCCACCACTGGGCGGAACCCCTGGAGAGGTGCGACGGCCAACCTGTAGACACACCTGTGTCTAATCTGTGAGCTGCTGAGGTGCTTTATAAGGAGCGACTAGCTGACACTCCAGTGCCTGAGTGTTTGCCTCAACTGGTAAACGTTTCACTCGAGAAAGCCCTCCTGCGTACTAAGCTGCTTTTGATCGCTCCCTGTGCTCTTTCTGACAGTTTCTCCTCGTTGTTTCCCAGAGACTCCTCGTCGTGGACGCTCGTTTTTCCCGTCTGGAAGTTCCCCTGTGTTTTTCTCGCAACTCCGCTAGTGACACCAACTGGTTTCCATCCCCGTGCGCACGCCTCCCAGGTCCCTCCAGTGGATTCCCTCCGGTTCGCCTCCGGCTGTGCCTGCCGGCGCTCGTAGCTCCGGGAGCTAGCCATCTGGACCCGCTCCGACGTCAGCTCGCTCTCCAACCGACACCCGCTTCTCCGGCTGCCGCCCCACGAAACCCTCACTCCGCATTCAAGTAAGAATCCTCCGAGACCTGCCTCTGAAATACCTCCTTGGATCTGTCCTGCACTCACGTCCTTCCTCTCCTAAACAGCTTGACGACCGGTCCCCTCCCGAATCCAGGACTGTTTTTCCCTGATCTCCACCTTCCCCCTTTCCCTTAAATAAATATTGTTTGTTTCATATCACTTTTCTTAGTGTGTTCTTGCATGTGGGTGAACAGACTAGAACCCAACATGACAATAATATCTGTAATGTCATTCTGACTAGTCCGAATGTTAATTCAAGATATCTCAAATAGAAAAGCTGTGTAATTAAAGATATCTGTAATTCATTTGGAGATATTTTAAAAGGAATTTTGACTAGTCAAAATTAGAATTCATTATATCTCTAATTTAGTTTTTCCTGGTAATCATTTGCTTTTAGGATATCTATACTTTAATTTTCACCAGTTAAAACTACATTTTTCCTATCTAAAAATACATTTAAGATTTCTTGAATGATGATGTCATTCAAGATATCTTTAATTAAAATTATGACTAGTCAAAATGAAAAACGAAATATCTTGAATTTACTAGTCATAATTTAATTGTAGATAGCTGTAATATTAGTTTAAGATAGTCAGTAATTCATTGAAGTTATCTTGAAGTCTCCCTAGAACTCAGTGGTACATCTGATGGCATTTCAACTAGTCAAAATATAATTAGAGATACCTTAAATTACTAATACGTCTAGTCATAAACCAATTTCAGATATCTGGACTGTAAGGGCGGTAAAACCAAATTTATGTTAAAAACGGCCTGTCATAGACCCTAGGCTGAACTAAATTAGCCCAAATGAGCAGCAAAATGAGGGTGCGGGAAAGACGGCTGTCAATCACTTCATCATGAAATTATATTCAATGACCGAGGCTGTGAAAAGTTAGTCCTTTGGAAAGACTCTGGGGTTTAATCAAGACTATTTGGCACCAGTTTTGTTGTAAATTTAATAAAATGTGATACAATATTTTGAATTTGTGTTCATTAGGTATTTCAATTTTTTGTCACCGATTCTGTTCATAACGTCTATGGACAGAATTTCTAGGCGCAGCCAAGGTGTTGAGGGATCCGTTTTGGTGGCCTTAGGATCGCATCTCTGCTTTTTGCAGATGATGTGGTCCTACTGGCTTCATCAGACCGTGATCTACAGCTCTCACTGGAGCAGTTCGCAGCCGAGTGTGAAACGGCCGGGATGAGGATCAGTGCCTCCAAATCCGAGGCCATGGTCTTGAGTCGGAAAAGTGCCTTCTCCGGGTCGGGGAAGATGACGGGGAGTTTAAGTATCTCTGGGTCTTGTTCACGAATGAGGGAAAAATGGAGCGGGAGATCGACAGGCGGATTGGTGCAGCGTCTGCAGTGAAGCAGGTACTGTACAGGACTGTCGTGGTGAAAAGAGAGCTGAGTCAAAAGGTGAAGCTCTCGATTTCCCGGTGATCTACGTTCCTACCCTCATCTATGGTCACGAGCTTTGGGTAGTGACCGAAAGAACGAGATCGCGAATACAAGCGGCTAAAATGATTTTCCTCCGCAGGGTGTCTGGGCTCTCCCTTAGAGATAGGGTGAGAAGCTCGGTCATCCGGGAGGGACTCAGAGTAGAGCCGCTGCTCCTCNACGGCCCCCCGGGAGGAGGCCCAGAGGAAGACCCAGGACACGCTGGAGGGACTATGTTTCTTGGCTGGCCTGGGAACGCCTTGGGATTCCCCCGGAGAAGCTGGCCCAAGTGGCTGGGGAGAGGGAAGTCTGGGTCTCCCTGCTTAGGCTGCTGCCCCCGCGACCCGACCCCGGATGAGCGGAAGATGGATGGATGGATGGATGGATGGATGGATATTTTAACATTTTTATTGTAAACACCAGGGAAGGCTTAACCCCACTATCCCGTTTATACCAGCCGTCCCTGGTCTTTCCAAAGGGCTAACTTTTCCCACCCCTATACATTGAATGTAATTTCATGGTACGGAATGATTGACAGCAGTCTTGTCCCGCCCCCTTCAGTTTCCTCAAGGAATGCTAGGCCTTCAATTATTTCTTGTTTGTTTTCTGTATTTTACACATTTTGTAATGGGTTTATATTATTTAAAGACTATGTTTCTCGGCTGGCCTATGGCTGAATGGCTTTATATTATATAAAGCCATTCAGCAATTCCCAAGTTTGTTGGTTTTGACTCCTCCACTGAAATCTCTGAAAGTTTCCTTAACTTCTTCACTGATAAAATTGTGTCAACTAGAGCTTGTATCTCTCAGTCTTCCTATGACCCTTCTATCCGTTTGCACTACTCATCTACTTTTGATCAGTTCGAGCCGGTGTCTTTCTCTCTTCTTGAGGACACAGTTGGCCACATGAGGCCCTCTGGCTCCCCTGCAGGTTCTATCCCACCTCGCTTGTTTAAAGAGGTACTTGCTACTATTGGGCCAAATGTGTCTTTCTTCAGGTATAGTACCTGGGGTTTTTAAGCATGCATTTGTATGTCCTCTACTTAAAAAAAACAGGCCTTGACCCCTCTCTTTGCTCCAATTTCAGGCCTATTTCTAATCTCCCATTTATTTCTAAAATACTAGAGAAGGTTGTTTACAACCAGTTGTTACCTTTTTTAGAGGACAATGGTATCACTGAGCCGTTTCAATCTGGGT
>NC_051439.1:0-23537 GCF_001649575.2 Kryptolebias marmoratus | reverse complement strand
GCTCCCTGTGCACTACAGAATTAATTTTAAGCTCCTGTTATTTGTCTTTAAATGCTTGAACAACTTGGCCCCACCATATCTATCTGAGCTGCTTCAGCCTTACTGCCCGCCCCGATCCCTAAGATCAGCTGATCAGTTCCTGCTGACAGTCCCTGAAACTAGGCTGAAACTCAGAGGTGACAGAGCATTTGCTGTTGCTGCTCCCAAGCTCTGGAACAATTTACCCCTGAGTGTCAGACAGGCCTCCTCTCTTCCTGTTTTTAAATCTCTTTTAAAAACACACTTTTATTCTTTGGCTTTTAACACACTGTGATTTTTGTCTTGTTTGGCACCTTAAAACATACCTGCTGTGAACCCGTATGTGTCTTTGTATTTCCTTCTTACTGTTTTAATCTATTGTACAGCACTTTGGTTACCCCTGTGATTTTTTTTAAATGTGCTATAGAAAAAAAGTTGATTGATTGATTCAGGGGTGGAAATTAAAAATGTTCTCTACTAGCCACTGTGGCTGGTGGAGAATTTTTTTACCAGCCACTCAAACATTTTACCATCCACTACTTACCACTAGCCGCTCAACTTGGCGGCACAAAAATAACGACATACAGGTCAGTATAAATAGAATTTTTTCTCTGTTCAAATTGCAAACCTGCTACAGTGGCTGGTGCGTTCTTCAGATTTACACGCCACTTCAAACATTTACCTGCATTTGGCTAGTGGCAGGTGCCAATTTTTAAGAAACATATATGCTGCAATCCAGAATATAGACAAAAGCAAAAACATACAACCAACAAAACAAATGCAAAGGAAAAATGCATCAAATAAGTAAAGCTGCAAACTCTTTCCACAAAACGGAAGTGCACCAGACTACTAGGGGGACTCGAGGTTTGATATTGGACATTCACACTGCAAGCATCTGTCGTTGTCTTCCTTCTATTTGACCCGGTGTTGGCAGTGAGGTTTCAGTCAGACACAGAGGTCATTTAATTTAATTTTTGTTTTTTAAGTGTCATTGGACACAGCTCCTGCTTTGGGTATACAGGGACTGGGTAGCCCTCAAAAGCAACCCAGGCACCCCATACTCCCAACAGCACCCCCACAGAATGCCAAAGAAAGAGTTGTGTCTTGGCGGAGTTGAGCTCGTTCTAAGTGTGGGTTGGACGCCACCAGGGCTGTCCCTTGTATCAAATCATGTTTGTGGAGTTCATGGACAGGATCTTGAGGCGCAGACATGGAGAGGAGTGTGTCTGGTTTGGGAACCTCAGGGTCTCGTCTCTGCTTTTTGCAGATGATGTGGTTCTGTTGGCATATTCAGGCTGTGACCTTGAGCACACACTGTGATGGTTTGCAGCCGAGTATGAAGCAGTTGGGATGAGACCCTAAGTCCAAGCCATGGTTCTCAACCGGAAGCAGGTGGAATGCTCCCTCCAGGTCTTGTTCAGAAGTGGGATGGAGCGGGAGATGGATCAACAAATCAGTGCCTCGTCATCATGTCCAACGGGAAGAAACCTCAGGGGAGACCCAGTACTCGCTGGAGGGATTATGTATCCTCTCTGGCCTGGGAATGCTTTTGGATCCCCCAGGAGGAGCTGGAGAGTGTCGCTTGGGAAAGGGATGTATGGATTTTTCTCCTGGACCTGTTGAACCTGCGCCCTGACACAGATAAGCGGTAGAAGATAGATGGATAGTGTCATTGGTTCGGTAATTTGTTGATGGTCCTTAAGTAAACCACTGTGTATAGGAGGAGGGAGCACACAAAGGCTGACTGAATCCTCACTGTCAGCACTGGGTCAAATGTCAGGAAGGCACCAATGAATCAGTGGAGCATGAATATCCAACTCTGAGTGCCCCTAGTGGTCTGCTGAACTTTCATTTTGTGGAGTGAGTTTGCTGCTTTTTTACTTGCTGGTGTTTTCTGGGTTTTAAGCGTTTTTGGTATTTGCTGAATTTTATTTTTTCCATGTTTTGTTGGTTGTATATTTATGCTTCTGTCCATTTTCTGTGAATGCAGCATTTTACTTTTGCAGTGTTTTTCGGTTGAATTTCTTTTTTTGTGGTTGTGTTTTATAGTTTGCATCATTCGTGTGTTTTCAGGGCATTTTGCCATTTAGCTGTTTGCTGAGCATTTGCACTTGTCAGCCACCATAATTCTGTGACATGACTGTATTTTTATGAAAAAACAATATATATTTTTTTAAATTTTCTTTATTATGTATGTAATTGTTAGAAATCACATTAAAGCAATAACAATCACAAGATTCAGAATGCTCCAACTATACAAAAACCAGGTCATTTATGGCCCTTTACAACCACACAGTGACTTTTCAAGTATGTTATATTAGATAAGTTGCACACTTTGATCTTGATGAGTGAGTCTTAACTGGTCTCTTCAGCTGCAATCTTTAATCTGCCACATATTCCTTTCCACTCTTCAATTTGACAAACACGATTTGAAGTGAAGCCTCCCACACAAACAGCTAGCGGTGAGCTGCAAGTGGCTGAGGGAGATATATCCCACTCTGAGTTTACACGTTAGGCAATCTCCAACAGCAGCGGCAGACAGTCCACTCATCTACTCCAGGCACAGAAATGACACCAGAGGTAAGGAAACAGCTTGTGAGCTGGTTTAGAGTTAGCAGGTGAAGTTAGAGGGCATTGATCTCAGACTGGAAGTCAGACTGTGGGTGACAGTTAACCTCTTTGCAATGACTCTTGCAGCCACTTTGAGTCATTTGGCTGTGTAAGCCGAGGCCTCCTTCTCCAGGATCTGGGTGAAGCGATGGTTAAGGAAGAGAAGCTGCCCGTGAGAGAGCAGGCGGCTGAGTAGAACATCAATACGGTTGCTTTTCAGCAATACCTGCAGGAAAAGTAGACAATATTTTATGACTGCAGTGTTTTTCATTGCAAAGCAAGTAGTTAAAACAAAAAAATAAAAAACAAGTGAAAACTGATGAAAACTAAACCATCCCTCTTGTCACAGTGGGTCTGTTTCATGACAGACCTAAAAGAGAAGGACAAGTACCATCAACAAAAGCTTTGTCCACTTCTGCTGCTGTGAAAGTTGGTTGCTGCACTTATATGATTTGTAGAAAAGCAGTTTCCTCAGTGAAATAAAGAGAAAAGAAAAAAAAAAATCTGATTTGTATACTATATAAATGTAGACAAAAAAATAGCAACATGCATATGTACCAGGGTTTCCCCCAGTGTATGATAAGCCTGGCGAGCCTATGATTAGTCCTATGATGGGCAAATCCCAACTAAAGCAAATAAGCAAAGAAATCAATGAAAGTCAAACTAAATGCTTTAGGTTTAAACATTCTCTCTGTATCACAGCCAGAAACACAACAGTTCTTCCTCCTGAATACGTGCAGCCATATTTGATGTGACAACATCTGTTCTCTTTTTACCGTATTTCCACTGGTTACGTAGCATACTGTCCCGTCTTTTCGGAGAATACTGCACCAGCGTAAGCACCAAGTATAAACGCCTACACTGCGTGCTCAGGTCCGCGTGCTGTTCGCGGAGCCCTGAGACCGAGCCTCCTTCAGCTACCGCTGGAGTTAGCATGTTGTCAGAGCCACAGCAATAAACATGGAATGAGTGAGTTTAACCAAAAATAGTTAGTTGAACCGAAATCCAGCAGGTGGTTTACAAGACTGAATTCGGTAAGCATGTTTTATACTTAGTGAAAATATTATCCTTGTTTATCAGTAAAATGATGCTATTAGATTCAGCATTAGATATGTTTTGTTGTTCCATGTAGTGATCCAACATGCAGCCTGTGCCACAAAAAGCACAGTACAGTACAGCATCTGTCTGTTTGTCAGAGTTCTCTGTTGTTATTCATTGGCCTTGACCTGAGACGTGTGTTGGTGCTTTGTTTGCACTTTTTCATTTATGTTAATTCAATTTATTTGTAAATGTGACTTAAATTACGATTTAAATTAGGTGCAATCAATTAGTGTTTATTTTAAATGTATTTTTGTTTTAAAAAGTATTGCAAAAGTGCCTTTTTTTAAAACTCTAGTTGTGTAAATATTTGTCACAAATATCTTACAATATCAAATAATAAATAGCCATATTTTTGATTTTCTGTCAACTTTAATCATTTTGTTTACTAAATCACGGTCGGCCGGCGATCGGCCACCTACCACCGGGCTTAGCCTCTTTTCTGGGGGAAACCCTGCACTCTGCACTGTTGTTTATATTTAGTTAGGTGCTTTTAGCATTTGGAAACTGCTTCCTTGATTGTACGTCTAGTTCAAGGATTTGCAGCATTTATGTTTAAAAGAGCCATTTTTTAACCATCTTTCCAATGAAATAAAGTTTGTTAAGAGCCACAAAAAAAAAAATTACATACTTAAATATGTTTCTTTGAAATATTGTTTATATAAAAAAATACAATTTGTATTCATTTAAGTAAAATTGTGCCTGTTATTTTTTGTGTTAAGACAAAAAGTGCCTTATAGGTCTACACAAGGAAATTACTATTTCTTTAGAATAATGCAAATTTGTTTGAGTATTCACATATTTTAAAAAAGGGTAAAAAAGCCATCTTTAAGATAAATTTAGAACTTACCTGCAACATAAAACGTGAGATTAATTTGTAATTCAGTTTTGTTTTTGGTTTGTATTTTTTCCAAATACAAGACCACAGCTTCATTTACATAATAGAATCAGGTTTGTTAGGGCAGGGCTTTTTCTATATTTTTCACTTGATTATTACAAACTAGCTCCATTTAGCTGCTCATCTGGAAGTTGCCCTCCCAGCGCCTGGTCTGGAAGATCACCCAGGACTTCAAGACTGACCTGTGTTTCCAGAGCTCGGCCGTCATGGCTCCGCAAGAGGCCAGCGAGGCTCACCTGGTGGAGCTATTTGAGGACACCAGGACTGAGGACACATCGGGACAGACCGCTACGAGAGATCCTTCTTGCCTACAGTAATCATCATCTATAACAACTCTTTGACGAAACCAGGATTATGAGCTACAACAACATTTAATTTTCCTTTGGGATAAATAAACTATTTTTGAATTGAATTGAAATAATTAGCTTGACAGTAAAACTAATCACTATTTTTTTAAATACATTCTGCTGAAAACTTAAACAGTCATATTTATCCAATTTTGGTACTTAAAAGGTGAGATGGTACATACACACTGGTTGTAGAATTGGATGTATCCTACAGCAGAGTGTGACCAAGCTGGTGAGCTGTTAAACAATTCTGTTCCTACTTGTATTGCAGTGTCATTCTGATGCAAAAATTCCAATCACATATTGCAATCAATTTGAACAATTAAACTTCTAAAAGTATCAATTCCTATTGTCTTTTGAAATATAAATATAACTCACATTTATGTCACTTTTTGTCAAAGTTACATGAAGTCACTGCAATGGGCCTGAACACGGATTTAAAGTTTCAGGAGTAGGAGAATCCCCATAAGTTAAAAAAACAACAAAAACACAGGGCCAACGTTGTCCATAACTCTTCTGTTGTTTACACAACTTGCGCTAAGTTTTGGTAGTGCACCCCCCCGCGCCGTGGCCCCCCGCAACACGAGGAGGCTACCGACCAAACTGGCCGGTGTGAACGCGATGCATTCTTTATAGAGCCGAGCAGAGTAGAGCGGAGTAGAGCCGGACTTCTGAATTAGGGTCCGTGTAAAAGAGGCATTTAGAAAACGTAGGACCCAGTGGGTGGTCAGGGATCGACCAAGGGGGATCTGGGGGCCATCCCCTAGAAAAATTAAAAATTTCGAATATCAGAAATGCATTTTCTGGCTTTTGGAACAAGGCTGGAAAGGTGTTTGAAGATTCCAAATTTAGCAGTTTTTGAGGGCAATTTGTGAGAATTAATTTAGCCAAGACAAGGAACTATCCCCCAAGGCTCTAAACCCGAAGTAAGTAATCTTGCAAAATTGAACTGCCTGGAAAACGACACAGTGTTACACCCCCACATCGTCAAATCAGAAGCCTTAGCAGATAAATAAGAACTCTTGTCTAATCAGTGGTGGTGTTACAACAACAGTGCTTGCTTGCTCAAAAATGGTTGGACCCATGGATCAAAAAAAATGATCAAAAACAACCTCAAAGAGGAAAGAAATCACCATTTTTTTGAGAATAAAATTACATTTTGCATCTTTATGCAGATCAGGGATAACACAGGGACTCTTCCAGGCAAACGTTCACAAAATATTTTTGGTTAAACAACAAAAAGGTTAAATGAAGGTTTTATATAGCGTTTTCCACCAACTGCTAAATATATTGTGCCATGTTTATTTATTTATTTTTAATAATATTTCTTTATGACAGTGGTCAGATAATCCAACTATTGTGATAGTTTGTATAATATTCAAATTATGCCAGTGATTAAATTTGCACAGTCTTGTTTTGACAAACCCCTTTTGAAAAAGTACATTTTAGGAGTATGTTAATACACAGTTTGTACTCAAGGCCTATGTGCTTACCTCACTGCCTTGCCCCAGCATGTGCAGGTTCTCTAAGCAGTGTCGTGTCAGGTTTCTCAAGGTTCCCTCAGCCAGCAACAAGTTCTCGTGGGGCTCACAAACCAGTGTGAAGCCCAGACTCTGGACTCCCAGCCACAAGGCACTCATCTCTGCAGTGAAAGGATCTCCTACTCTTAGATGCACCACTCCGCTATCTGCATCCTGCATGGCTACAGCCTCTTCACCTAGCACTGTCTCCACCAGTAGCTGACTCGAAGCCTCCCTGGACAGAAAGATGGCACTCCTGACCTGCCTGAGTAGGAGAAGCACATTGGATGTCAGTGCTACAGGCAGTGGTTCTGCACAAACAGCAAAATACTGAGTAATAATAATAATAATAATAATAATAATATGCAGAAGATTTTTTTTTTAGATTTTAACAAAAACTTTATTCACAATTATCAAGTACACAGCAATAAAAATCACATCAGGATAGGCCTAAAAATGATTTAAATAAGGTGCTTGTTGTATTGCCGTTCTCCCTGAGTAGATACATTGCACAAAACCCCACTAAAGCCCCATAGCTGCAAAAAATCCTCCATATTCCCAGTGAAACTGTGAAAAAAAAACTCCAACCTCAGCCTGGCCTTGATGTTGCACTTCCACAAAGCCACGCCATCAAATTGAGGTCTAGCATGCAGACTGTCCTTGCGAGATAAATAAATAGCCATTTTTGCTTCAGCAACTAAAAAACTTAAATTTGGGATGTTAACTTAGTGGCTCTGCTGTAGTGTACATCATTAATAACAACAGAATTGGTAAAAAAAAAAACTAAGCCATACAGGCTAAACATCCTTATGAAGAGATTAAAAAAAAAAACCATCAGCTGTTCACAATCCATAAAAACATGAAAAACACTCAGACAGACCATAGAAAGGACACTCATTTAAAACCCCTGAGCTAATGACTGATAAAAAATGAGTCTGTGGCAATGGCATCAAGTTGTATCCTCCATTGGAGATCACCAGTCCATATCTTTAATGGAGGCTTGTAGAGGGTCCTCCACTGAGGGATTCGCCCTCCCAGTCTGTCGGCCAACATGCTGACGGCTCGGTTCTGCAAGGTTCTTTTGTTCATGACCTTGACACAGTTTTTATAAAGTATCTTTGGACCGGTACTGAATAAACTGATCTATGGGTCTGTGCTGGATAACAGAGGACCCCTGCCCTTTGTGAAGCCAGGATCCAGGAACAGATCAGGGAATGAGTCTGTCAGGTCTGGTGGGTCTTTCCTACAAAAAAACAGCTGGAGGAGATGCCTCTCTTTAGTCAATAGATTCTTCTTCACCAGGTTCAGGAAGCGCTGTACCAGCCTAGCGGACAAGAGCCCTAGTATAGAACCAATGGCCTGGATGTTGGAAAGGTCCGGTCCAGCTGCCTCCACCAGATGCTTCATAGTTGTCGTTTTTGACTTGCACAGCGCTTCCGACAGTCCCAGTACTGCAATGCAACAGACATCCAGCTTCGACCCACAGACTAAAGACTCTTCTAAAAGCCAATGCAGAGAGTTACGCGTTTTTGATGGATTTAAATTAAAAAGGGCACATAATTTACAAAGACCCTGATAAAACTGAGGTAACCCTTTTAACTTTAAATGGCTGAAATCAGTTAAAAACAGAGAAACATCCAACCCCAGGTTAGTCACATGCCTGAGAATGCAGCTGGCTACGTCCCTCCAGACAATGTCAGGAGGTCCTACCAAGAACTTCTGGAGGAACTGTATACGAAAAGTAGCTGTTCTGGTGGCCAGGTGGACAAGGCCCTGGCCTTCCTCCTCTCTTGGTAAAAACAAGACAGACTGTGGCACCCAATGTAAACCCTTCCAGAAGAAATCAACCATTTCTAATTGTATTTTTACTAGCAGACCTGGTGGTGGATCTAAAACAGAGAGTATTTTTACTAGCAGACCTGGTGGTGGATCTAAAACAGAGAGTATTTTTACTAGCAGACCTGGTGGTGGATCTAAAACAGAGAGTATTTTTACTAGCAGACCTGGTGGTGGATCTAAAACAGAGAGCTTGTGTCACAGCTGCAATGCAACAAGATTATTTAAAACCAGCCTCCTGCACCTATACGACATTTGGGAGTGTAGCCATCTCCTTTTTGCCAACTTGTTTTTAACTTTTTCCTCCACATTTTCCCTGTTCTTTTGTACAATAGTTTTATCTCCCAAATAAACACCAAAATATTTAAAACTATCTTCGCTCCAGTAGAGCAGGACTTCTGCCGCTAGGGCAGCGCCAAAGAGCTGCATGCGGCTCTAGAGCGGCGGGTTGCCGACCCCCGATCTAGTGAAATCAAGGCGTTTTTTAGACCCAATGAACTGGAGGCTTCAAAAACATCCCGAATTAGGTAGATGTTATCTACCATAGACCTGCTGGGGACACAATAGATCTGATGGATGACCTGCTCCATAGCTCCTCTCAGCCTAGTTGCCAGGGCCTTGGAGAGGATTTCCTAATCGGTGCAGAGGAGAGACACAGGGCACCAGTCTTGCAGGTTCCCTTTTTTTCAGCAGGAGAGTAATGACTGCCCTGCGGCAAGACAGCGGGAGTGAACCTGTTACCAGACTTTCGTTGAAGACATCCAGCAGGTCCTTTGCTAAAATGTCCCAGTAGGCTTTAAAAAGCTCTACCGTGAGCCCATCGATGCCAGGAGCCTTCTGGCATTCTCTGAAGAGCTGTGTGGCGCTAATGAAGCCCCAGGGGGTGCTCCAGGTGGGTGTTGGACTCCTCGGAAACCTGGGGTAGCTCACTGCAGAACTCCCAAAACAGCTCCTCATTCTCCTTATACTCGCTTCTAAATAGAAAAGAGTAAAACTCCACAGCCCTCCTCCTGATCTGACCTGGTTCACTCAGTTACTGCCCTGCCCCTGTGTCTGACAGCAGACAGTGGATAAACTTCCTCCGCCCGTGTTTCCTCTCCAAGATAAAGAAAAGGCTAGAAGGAGCATCAATCTCTGTGATGTTTTGGATCCGGGACCTGACCAGCATGCCTTGAATTTTAGTTTCCGATGATAATTAATTCCTTTCACTGGTTTCTCATGACACCGATCCAAGGTTTACCGCTACTCAGACAAAAAAAAAATCATATCGTCCCATACCTAGGGGGCGCTATAGCACAGGACATTGCGTTTTTGCTAATAACTCCTAAATCGCAAGTCTTACACTCAAAATCTTGATGGGACCTTAAAGTTTGGATGATTCTGCATCACTTTTACATTGGCCACGCCCACTTCCGCCTAACTCAATTTTTTGCTATAGCGCAATAAAGGCAAAACCTACTTTCAAATACTACTCCCACATTAAAAGCTGGATCAACGTGAAACTTGGTACATAACATCTGTAAACTGATCTACTAAAGCAAAGCTTAAAAAGTTTTAAAATTTTTGAATTTTGTGCGAATGATACCAAACACTTCAGCGCTAGCTAGCACAAGAGTTAACTATGAATATCTCCGCCAAACTTTAAGATTATGGAAAATGCATTTAGATCCCAATAGTGGATGAGATGTTGCCACTTTTTATTAAATTTTAGGCAGTTATATTGATAGGGGGCGCTATAATTTCAAAAAGTTTATATTTGAATAACTGCCTGACGGATTTACACCAAACTTGGTACAGATGATCAAGACCACACCTTGAGACTATATCTTGAATATTATAATGAAGTGGGCGTGGCTTATATGCTATCTCACATTTGAGCTTTGAACTCAGCCAAATCGAACTATAACTTTGCGGCAATCAACGATCAACTATAGAATTGTGCTCTCTACGTTAGAGGGAAAAGTTGTAAAATTTGATCTCTAGGTGGCACTGTTACAACAGGAAATGCCTTTTTGCAAATTCTTTCACAGCTACTACATGTACACACAGTATCTCAATTCTGGTGTTTTCTGTAAACCATGAGTTTTTACATGAGTTCTGAAAAAAAATTGTAAAATTATGCTAATTAATAGAACATTTGCAAAATATGCTGAACCTTCTTCCGTTAACTCCTCCCGAGGCTCAAAGTCAAATGAAGCGAAATTTCACGTGGTATGTTTGGACGACTGGGTAACCAAACGATGTGAACGGATTTTCCAAAAACATTTTGGTTTATGAAATACGCGTAAACAAAATAAAATCCACCCCCACACCCCCAAAAAACCAGTTTATTGAGCGTAACTTCCAAATAGTTTAAATTTTATCAATACATTTTAGAACAGTGGTGCCTAATAAAGGGTTTCTCTCCATTTTCAGCCTAATCCAACACTAGGGGGCGCTATAAGTAGGCAAAATTTATACTGCCGAAATGGTTGAATGGACTTACATGAAACTTGGTGGGTATCTTCACGGTACAACCCTGAAACTATGTTATCAATATGGTAATGATTGGTCAAACTGGGCGTGGCTTATGTGCAAAAATGTATGTGTAGCCTTTAACATTTAGAAAAGTTCACAAAAAAATCACTTGTTGAATTTAGAGTGCTAAGACGTACAAGTTATGTTCCTTACATGAACCCTAAAAGTGCTCAGACTCTGTTTGGCCGAACGGCTTCAAGTTTGGTACTCTGTTCAGATCTAGCCTAACTACAAAGCACAAGAAATATCGCTCGAATTTGAGCGCCCCCTTGTGGTTAATAAATGAAAACATAAATGCTATCCAACATGGATGGTTTTTATTTTATTTTGGAAAAACCTCTATACTATGGTGGATTGGAAAATTTGGGCAAACAAAGGACATGATAATGATCAACTGTGACTATTTTGAGATTTTTTTGAGACATTCATTTTTAACAAATTTCTGAATATATTTCAGTATGACTAGCACAGCTACGACGAAGGTTAATCTCTTGTACAAAAGTGTGGAGATTTCCCGAAGTGCAAACATTATTCCACATATATGCACACGATGATGTGACAATATTTGGGAAATTTTATGATAAAGTTTCAATTTTTTGCTATTAGCTGGACATCATGAAAATGAAGTTATCAATTTTTCATAAAGAAAGTGTTCAATCCAGGAACATAGAAATAAAAGAAAATTATTCCACATGTAGGCATGGTCATTAGAGAATATTTTGGTAATTTTTGGAAGAGTTATGGATTTTTTAGGAATATTTATTTGGCTCGCTGTGGTATGAAATTACAGTTACCCTTTTTTACTGAAACAGCATTGAAAGTACGGACATGGAGATAAATGCATATTATTACAGATGTAGACTTGATCATCTGAGAAAATTTTGGTATTTTTTGAATGAATAATGGATTTTATATGAATTTATTTCTTTGGCTCTGTGGTATAAAATGGCAGTTAGCTTTTTCTTCCCGAGATTTCTTCAGAAATTATACCATTGCATCTCACAGAACGCTTTTGAGTACGCACCGTCCTGACAACTTCCGACTCGGTCCGCTGGCTGAAAGACGCCGGCGGGACGTCGGGAGCGGAGAGAGGATGCTTGGAACCCGTTGATAACTGCTTGCAGTTCTAGTATATTCTGTAGTTGTTAACTTGTATAAGTTAAAAAACTTACATAAAATATGAACAACGACAATAAAATTCTATCACATTATTAAATCATGTTAGGGTAAATGCAAAAATAATAAGAACTACTCCATAGGTAGGTGTATATTTTCAAAGTGCTCTGGAAATCATTACATTACATTTTAGTGACTCTGAGCCTTTTAGCAGTCACCATTGAAAAGTGCTTGTGTGTTCAAACACCATGAAGTCTGTTAAGAACTACCCAAAGTTGAAAGTTATCAGTTTGGGCTTCATTCATAGAGTGAATGTGCTTTGGACAGTGTGACATAAAAACTGTATGCTGCTGAAAAGCAAAGACGGACAATAATGTTTTTGTGCCTGCAGTGCCTGTTCGTTATGAAACTATCTCATGAGCCATTGGATGAATTTTAATGAAACTTGCAGAAAGTAATCATTCAGTGAGGACCTGAAAGAAAATTAACTTGTGGAGTCAGCCTCATTCATGACAGAGACCACAGACAACCAATCTTAAGAACCAAAGATATGGCTGTAACTTAGTCAATTTTACAAATATTGAGCTAAAGTTTGGTGTGATATCACAGTAGCTGAGACTAATCCCCAACACATATGCTAAGCATTAACTGGTTAGTCAAGATCTTTGTTTAAAATGCTGCCAATACCCATTTAGTGTCAATTCTGTCTGTCTCTTGGCAAAATATAATGGATAGTAATGAAACTTTCAGAAAATAATCCTGAGATGTACATCTACAACTGATTACATTCTAAAGACAACCCATTTCAATATGGCCACCACAACCAACTGATCAAAGAAAACCCGAACGTGGGTGTAATTCAATCAGTTTTACATATATTTTGCTAAAGCTTGGTGTGGTTGTAGCTGAGAGTGATTCACCACACATCGTCCAAGTGTTACTCATTGACCGAGATCTTTACTTAAAACTTTAACATTACCTGTTAGAGTCAGACCTGTTTGTCTGTTAGCAAATGAACCTTGTGAACCACTGCACAAGTTTTAATCACCGGACTAAATGACTAAAACTTACTTTTCATAGTGCACTTACCTCGCCACCACAGATATCTTCTCCTTATGCAGAAGTCTCCTCTCCTCCGGGCTGAGCTCTCGCTGCTGCTCAGTCAGAACCGACTCATCTGGACCGAACACACGGGAGTAAAGCACCCGGCTCTCCCCGGCAGACAGCGCGCTGACAGGGCACACGGTGTGGATCAGGAAGCACCGCACCATATTCTCAAGCACGCAGATAATAATAATAATAATAATAATAATAATAATAATAATAATAATACACTAAACGACGCTTACTTTTTACGAACTATTCCCTTCAATTGCCGACTATTTCTGGCGACTTCCGGGTTTGATCAGCTGACCTTATTATTATTATGTGGTGTTTTTATGGCAGTTGGCAAACAACGGAAGGTGTGCATTACCGCCACCTACTGATATGGAGTGTGGATCAAAATATTTTTATATAATGTTCCTTATATTCTTTTTCCTAACTTTGTTTTTAAAAAAATCTAAATACTCTGTACACTCTTACTTCTTATTTCTTTTTGCAATATATTTATTAGATAACATTTTTCTTTTATTTATTTATTTTATCTAATTCTTCTGTCATCCATCTTCTGTATCATTCATACTTCTGACATACTAAAATGATATGTTCTATGGTTTCTTCTTGTCCGCAGTGCTCACATTAACCTGTATCATGTTTTTGAATTTTATATAATTTATTATTTAGTGCAGTGTGTCCAAATCTAAGTGTGCTCATTAATCTTTCTTCTCTTCTTTCCTTCCTCCCATTCTCATTTCTCCTACTTGTCTCTGAATCCTATATTACCATCTTCCTTTATTATCTTCTTCCCATTGTTTTTTGCCATTTCT
The DNA here is from genome assembly GCF_001649575.2 of Kryptolebias marmoratus. Taxonomy (NCBI): domain Eukaryota; kingdom Metazoa; phylum Chordata; class Actinopteri; order Cyprinodontiformes; family Rivulidae; genus Kryptolebias; species Kryptolebias marmoratus. The sequence continues at coordinate 9,649 of NC_051439.1, read as the reverse complement.
CCTTCAGTTTTTTTTTTGTTTGTTTGTTTTTGTTTTTACTATAGACTCTACTTCTCGGGGTGGCAGTGGCTCAGGAGGTAAGGGGTTTGTCCTAAAATCAGAGGGTGGCTGGTTCAAGCCCCTGCTCCATCAACCTCAGCCATTGTGTCCTTGGGCAAGACACCTTGCCTACTGGTGGTGGTCAGAGGGCTCGGTGGCACTGGTGTGATGTCAGCCTCCCCCAGGGCAGCTGTGGCTACAATTGGCTGTCTGAATGACTGTTCTGATGAGTGTTAAGCTTGAATCTGAACAGATTATTGTTTTTAATGGTCTTGCATATTCTACCCACTTCACTGCCAGAACAACATACTGATACTTGATTTGTGATTCTTTTCTTTTTTTAGTATTATATATGTCACTCCTACTTTTTCTGTTATTGTTTGTGATGCATCTGTGTATATCTTCACATAATTATAATAGCTATTTATATAAGCCTGTACTGTGTGTGAATTAAAAACAAACCTTTTGTCTTTTTTCATGTCCATGATTTCTCATTCTTTTTGTTCTCCCAGCTTGGTTTCAAAATTTCTAATGTTGTGTGTTCCGGGTTATTTCCTTTAGAGTTGATCCAGTAATGTATTGCTAATTGGTCTCTTCTTATTGCTAACGGCATTTCTCTCATTTCAACTTCAAGTGCTGCTGTCTATGTGGTTCTAAATGCTCCTGTACAGATTGATCAGCTGACCTTTCTCGGCTGGCTTGTTATAATACATTGATCCAACCAGAAGATGGCGCTCATGATTTTGTTCCTTCTTTTAACCAACCAAAAAAGAAAAAGAATTTCTAATTGTTGTGACTAAATGATAATTAATAATTTAGACTGTGAGTCTGAAGACGTTTGAACAGAGTGAGATGATTTGAACAATTTGATATTATACAGCAAAATGCCTTACAAGGAAATGCAAATAAGAAGCTGAAATGAGTGAATCTTTGAATAAAGGTGCTTACACAAGTCAATGTTGCTATCACAAATAAGAGATAGAAGGAGACTGTGTAGGACCAGAGTGTCTCAACAGCTGCTACTGGTTACACTTCTTCACTATGTGACCTTCTGCTAAGTGGGTTGGTACATGTCTCTGTGCATGTGAAGAAGTAACTGCTGTGACAGAAGGAAACTTCAGAAAACATCCACATCCTGTTAACTTTTTCACTCTCAGTCCTTAATGTGTAAGTGTCATGGGCCTAATATAATGACTGTAAATGACTATGTTTAATATGAAGGCCATTACTGATTATAAAGGCCAGAAACTAAAAGCTCCCTCCTGCACCTCTAAAGTTCACCTAAACATAAAAAATGTGCTATTATTTATTAACAAATTTAAATAAGAATCAAGTTTGGTTTGACTGATAGGACTCTTCAGGCTGCTGATATGAAACTGTTTATCAATTTTTTTACAATTTTACACAGTAAAAAGGAAGTTAATAAGAAGGGCTGATGCAGATAACAACTGGCTAAAACCTGTGCGTGTTCAATATGAAACTGAAGTCAAACCCCCATTGTCTGACCCTGCAGTACTTGTTTGACATGAGCTTAAAGCTTATTCTGAACAAATGCATGAAAAGGTGTACAATAGCTCATATCAAACTCACCAAAAAAAATCATGCGAGGATGAATGTTTTTGAACTCTGTCATATTTCCTTGTGATGAAACACCTAGGATAGGAACAACAGGATGTGGGTGACAGAAAGGGCAGTCAGCTAGATGTAAGAACCAATGACAATGAGGCCTATGACTTTGAAATAAAGGAAGCTAAAAACAACACAAACAACTCATAAAAGTAGTTCATTATTTCACACCCATGAGCCATACTCATGCCTCCACTGCATGCCTCACTTTGTCAGGTTTTAACTTTGATTTACAGGCTGGTTTGACAGTTTGCTGTCAAAGTCTGCGGACAGCTAGTCAAAGCAAAATGGTGTTAATGGGTGACACTGTGTCTGTACCTTTTTAATCACCTCACTGCCGAAAGGCAAAGGCAATTGACAGTGGTTTTGTCCATGTCTGTGTCTGCCTGTTAGCAAAATATCTAATGGAATGCAAAGAATGCATATTGTCTTTATTTCTTTAGAATTTTCAGCTTATAAAATTTACCTCGGAGTGAAAATGAGGCAGTTTTAACAAGCATCTAAGTTTGCTTTGAATTCACATGCACTTTATTTTCCAACTGTAGACTTAATCTGATGAAGACTGATCTTTGATTTAAACCCTATCTAATGAAGTGGAGAAGTACGACTGCATTGAAAAAGGTTTGCAACCATTGATTTATGTGCAAAGCCACTTCATTAATAAAACAAAAATCTTAGAATGGTCAATTTATCATTTTGCAATAACTAAATAAGCCCATTAATTAACACTACAACCACATTTAGAAATAAATGTAAAGATGGCTAAAGCAAAATTAACTTAGGCTTTTGTTTTACTACTGAAGTGTGATCCCATTCCTCCTACACCATGGAGTATAGGACTCAATTACACTTGTGCAAATCAGTTGTGCTTTTACAACCTTTCCATTATCAGGCAGGTCACGTTTTACCAGCACGTGGTGGTGGATTTTCCCTCCCCCCGTACAACGGAAGAACTGTTATCCTCTTGTCAAAACATGTCAGACTACCAGGCTCTGCCTCCACAGAAAGGAATGTATGTGTGGGAGGGAAGAGGGAAGGGAAACACGTAGCACAACAGACAGGCCACTCCCAAGTCTGGGCATTGGAGGGAAAATTTTGAAAAAATAAAAAAACAAACCACTCAGAGTGCAGGAACACCAGTGTCCCCTTTTAAGGCAAACAAACAAAACAAAAAACATTCTGTTAAAAGAGCTCAAATGTGGATAAAGTTTTCTCTGAATCCTGCACACTGAAGGCACACAAGCAAAATTATGGAGTCATAAGTGACTGAAACCTAAAACCAGATTCAAATGAAAATTTGAACTGATTCACTTTAGGCAAAGCTCCTTCTTCTTTTTCATTTAGCTGTTCCCTTTTCAGTATTCACCACAGTGAGTCATCCTCCTCCATTTTACTCTGTCTTCTGTTCTCTGTCCTCACTTCAACTATCTCCATGTCCTTTCTAACTGAATGCATATATCTCTTTTTGGCCTTCCAGTTTGTCTTTTTTCTGGCAGCTGCATCTCTAACATCCTTCTACCAATATACCCACTGTCCCTCCTCTGCACATGTCCAAACCATGTCAGTCTGACCTCTCTAACTTTATCACCAGGTTGTTCAACCTGTGCTGTACCTCTGATGACCTCATTCCTAATCCTATCCACCTTCAGTTCTGTCTCCTGTCTTTTTGTCAGTCCCACTGTCTCCAAACCATACAACATGGCTGCTCTCACCACTGTCTGTAAATCTTTCCTTTGACCTTTGCTGCCAACCTTTTTGTCACAAATCACTCCTGAAACTTTTCTCCATCTAGTTCATTCTGCCTGGACTCTTCTTCACCTCTTTACCACAGTCCGTTTTCCTGGACAGTGGACCCTAAGTACTTGAAGTCGTGCACCTTTGAGTCTCACTGTTCCACCTGCCTCCCTCTCATTCACACACATGTACTCTGCTTTGCTACGACTGACTTCCTTGTCTGTCAAGTATATACCTCCACCTGTCCAAGTTCTCTTCCACCTGTCCCCTGTTGTCATCACGGATCACAATGTCATCTGCAAACATTATAGTCCACAGAGATTCCTGCCTGACCTCATCTGTTAGTGTGTCCATCACCAGAGCAAACAAGAAGGGGCTCAGAGCCGATCCTTGATGCAGTCCCACCTCCACTTTGAAGCTATCTGTCACTCCTTCAGCTGACCTCACCACTGTCCTGCTGTCCTCATACATGTCCTGCTGTCCTCACCACTGTCCTGCTGTCCTCATACATGTCCTGCTGACCTCACCACTGTCCTGCTGTCCTCATACATGTCCTGTACCAGTCTAACATACTTCTCTGCAACTCCAGATTCCTCACTCAACACCACAGCTCCTCCATCAGCACCCAGTCATATGCTTTTTCTAAATCCACAAAAACACAATGAAGTACTTTCTGACCCTCCCTGTACTTCTCCATCAGCATTCTCAAAGCAAAGATGGCATCTGTGGCGCTCTTTCTTGTCATAAAACCATTAAAACCATACTGCTGCTCACAAATAGTCACCTCTTGTCCAAGTCTAGCTTCCAGAACTCTACCAAATCTTCATCATGTGGCTCATCAACTTAATTTCCCTGTAGTTGCCACAACTCTGTACATCATCCTTGTTCTTAAAGATTGGCACCACACGTCTCCATTCCTCAGGGATTTTCTCACCCTCAAAACTGCCATTGAATTGAGTCAAAAACCTCACTGCCATTTCTCCTAAACATTTTTATACCTCCACTGGTATGTCATTGGGTCCAGCTGCCTTCCCCTTCTTCATCCTCATGAATCTTTTCCACTTCCTGGTCCATAGTTTCTATGAGCTTGTTCCATCATTTGTTTGTTGTTAGTTTATTTATTGGTGTGTGAATATTTTTAAATAAATAGCTATAAATAATGAAAATGAGGTTCATAAACATTCACCAGATGTATTTCACAATTTTTTTTACAGTCAGCGTCAGGGCTTGGTAGCAATAACAACTCAAGTGAACAGTACCACTTTAGATTAACCTAAGTCCATTTTACCAAATTTACCAGCTCTACAAACAAGTGGTTTGTAATAGTACACTCTCCCTTACTAGAGTTGAAAGTCTGAGGTTTTGCATTTATTTGTGAAGGTCCTTTTAAAAGAAGAAAAGTTTAATTTGAACTACATTCTGTAAATAATTTTATTCAAATGTTGAACTGTTGAATTTTAGTTACCACTCCACCTCAAAAAACCAAGAAGCCTGGAAAAGACGTACCCAAATTATATTAGTTCCTATTCTTCAACCTTTTGCAGTGCAAACCAAAGCTTGGGCTCCATGTGAAGTTAACACTTTGAATTTTTTACCTCAGCAGTCAAAATGATTGTAACTTTAACCAATTAATAGTTATTGAAGTTAAAACACAGAGATTTCAAGCATTTTTTTCTCTCCTAGATTTTTCTCTTTTTTATCAACTTACTGTACACGGAGGAAGGGTGCTGAGACCGGAAAAACTAAATGAGGCTGTAGAATGAAGTCTTATCTGTTTCGAGTTCAAATTTTAGAACATTAGCGCAAAAGAATCACTATAGTGGAGATGTTTTTATGAGGGAATGTCCAGGTCCTATCCAAATGGATATGCCAACTTGATAACATAACTCCTACATGCTTCAACGTACAGACATCAGTTTAATTTGTCATGATGTGTATTTACTGAAAAAATATGAGAAAGCAATGACATTGACACAAACTACTTTAACACATAAACTATTTACAAACCATTTCACTGTTTCAACTTCAAATTCAGTGTCCAGTGACATATTTTTAGTGTGCCCCCTTTAAATGCAGCGCCTCTGCGGGACAAAGCTCTGGAGTTTCGCTGACGTCACAGCTGCCACCCGCTTTGAATGAGCATTCAGCTCCTACCGTTCTGGCTTGGAGTCACTTGCAGGCCTAAAACGAAAAAAATAAAATAAAGAAAAACCAAATTGTCATTTATTAGTAATAAATAAACAAAAAAAAAATGAATGCACAATTCCAAAGGCCTATGTATTTCACCAAAAATGATTTAAAATGGCATTTAATACAATTAAACAAATTAACAAGAATGTGTGACAACTACAATTTGACGGTCAGGACAGTGTCCAGGTATGCCGTCCTCTCCTCGTCTTCCACTCCCTGTGAAGCTCACACAGTCTTTGTACTGTCAGTTGTGGGGAGAACATCTTAACACTGCGAAGGGAATCTGGTTTTCTGACTTGAACGATTATGAAATTAACTCCAGTTGATCTCACCTGTTAATGAATGTAAATGTAATTATGTCTTCTGAGTGGACAGGTAGCTGTCCTGCCATGGCTGTGTGCATGTTGGTTGCTGCTGGCTGGACACCATTTTGAAAGTCATTGTTCCGTTCATCAAATGATTCAGAAGTTACGGAATTCTGCAAAAACCAAAAAAGGAATAAAATTAAAAATAACAAAAATATATTTTGTAGATATGATTAATATACACTCAAAATACAGCAAGGACAACAATTTACAGTGTAATAGCTACAAACACAAATGCTAAGGTTATAACACATCAGGAAATGTACAAGTGAGTGGTTTTAAAAAGGTATGTTTGAAACTACTCACTGTATACTACTGTATAATCTTTATTATTGTTAATATTATAGTTTTGTGGGATTTACCAGTTATTTATAAAATCCACAATGGCCTAAATCTAAATCTTTTGAGAACAACAAAGTTCCATTGTCAAAGTGATATTACTCTGTAACTAATTTCATTTACTGAGTTACAACTACTTGAGTAACTTTGCTGGAATAAATTTACTTTTAGGAGTAGTTTTGCTAGTTTTACTTCTTGTTTGTGCTCAAGCTTTGCTGTTTACATCTGCCCAGCCTGTTGTGTTGTTTGTAGATTACTCACACAGCAAACACCATATATTGTCAGTTACTCAGTACTTAAGAGTAGTCATTTAACCAAATACTTTGTTGCTTTTACGTGCATAGTTTCATGCACAGCTACTTATTACTAAATATATATTGAAGTCAGTGGCGGCTGGTGGAGTTTTCTCCAGGGGGGCTATAAGTCCAAAGTAGACATATACCAAAACATATACTAAGGTATCACACCAGTGTATTTACATGGATTAAACCAACAAAAGCAACATTATAATGTACATATAAATGTACATATGCACAAGTGCTTCCTGAACACAACAATACTTACACAGACGGAGGTCTCCCAAGGCACAAGCCTGTAGGACACATTTAGTGTTTATAAGACCTGTTTTCTCTCTTATTTTTCAAAACTTTACCAGAGAAAATACATCAAAGCTTGTTTTATGGTGAGAGCTCTCACTACGTCACGTATTCTGCACGTACAATATAACAAAGATCAGATGTCTCACTCCGATTAGAATTCAAACCCAAACATTTTAACAGTTTTTTAACATAAATTTTCTTAAACTAATTATAAACTATGAACTTATTTATTACCTTTTGTATGTAACTTAGTAATAAGTTCATTATGTGACTGTCTTTGAATAAAAGGCAGCTCACCCGCGACTCGACCTTTCAATCAGGTGAACTTTCTGACAGACGGATGTGACGTCAGCCTCCGGCGGAGGGAGGTGGTGAAATGTAAACACAGCTGCATTCAGCTCAGGGCGCAGGAGAATGGTCCTATCTCCTATCTCCTATCTCTTGTACTGAAGAGGAGCTACTGCACATGTGCAACGTTTAACGAGAGTCTATGGACAAAGATTTTTGCGCCCCGGGGCGCCAATCAGACGTCACCAATCAGACAACGTCGATGAAGGAAACAACTTTACTTATCATTAACTATAAAATATTTACCTTACACAACTAATATAAATATAAATATATATATATATATATATATATATACATATTTTTCGAAAACTTTTCTAATATTTAATTTTTTTACGTCTTATTCAAGGTAACGTGAGTGGTGGGGTGGCGCCCTTGCACCCTCTATTGGCCAGCTGCCACTGATTGAAATACTCTTACTAGAGTATCACATTTGGGTGCTCTACCCCCCTCTGCTCGCAGCTTAGTTTCTAAAAAGATTTCACCATTGGTGTATAAAAACATCCATCCATCCATTTTCTTTACCCGCTTCTCCATTCCAGGTCATGGGGAGCTGGTGTCTATCCCCAGCAGTTACTGTGCGAGAGGCAGGGGACACCCTGGACAGGTCGCAAGTCCATCGCCATTCACACTCTCACTCACACCTAGGGACAATTTAAGAGTCATCAATTAACCTAACATGCATGTTTTTGGTCTGTGGGAGGAAACCGGAGGACCCGGAGTAAACCCACGTGTGCACAGGGAGAACATGGAAACTCCGTATAAAAAAAACATATATTTCACAAAAAAATTAAACTTTAAAAAAATAAAAAACTATAAAACTGATAATTATGAAACAAACATTCATGTTTATCCAGTTCAATTTCACATACCTTTCTAGTGAACCATAGCAGTACTTGTTCACAGCCTGGTAAGACTCCTCTGTATGAGCGAAGGGAACATCTGTATTTATCATCCTTGCAATAGGGCTGTAATTTCTTTTCTTTCTGAATGTTACAAATAGATACATGGATCTGTAAAAAGAAAATAAAGAACAAACTCTGAGCATAGGCCTCATTTCTCAATTATATGTGTTATATACTTTTCTATTTTTCTCTAAAGATGTGCTGCAAAGAACTAATTCGCTATGCTACATGCTAAATTTAACCTTAGCTTGTATGAATTTCCCTAGTTCTCAACGTATTCTACATAAACGTGTTGATTTGATATGTGAACAAAACTGTTTTAAGAACGTAAAAATACCTTTTGCTGACTTTGCGTGGTTTCCATTGTGAATGGTTTCACAAAAAATATCAATGGAAGAACCTCTCAAGCATCCATCAATTGACCTTCTACTTCTTGTTGAAATTTATTGGCGGTTGGCAAGAAACATTAGGTTAGCATTACCGCCACCAACTGGTAAGGAGTGTGGACCATATGACTAAATAAATAAATAAAAGCTATATCCTATTATACAACTTGCACTGTTTCAAAAAATCAAATATAGCCTGATATCCTCTGCTTCCTGAGTTCTTTTGCAGTAAATCAACAATGTCAAATTTTATTTTCATATTACTAAGGTTCCTAATTAACATGTTTCTCTGAATCAGATAATTCCCAGTTTCATAAAAAGTGTCTTTGAATAGTGCAAACAATTGCTTCTTACAATACAATTAACAAGCTAAACACTCAAACTTAAATAAGACTTAAGAGCATTTCAACTCAAAACAAAATGTAAAATAAGAGTCCTTTCAGTCAATGTTTTTGCAAGTAATTTAGAACGTGCAACATTACCAACTAAATTAATGAGTTACACAAAGCTGGCTTAAGGACTTAATGTTTTTTTGTTTTTTTTTAATCATAAACATAGTCCTGTAAGAGATCCAAACCACTTCTTTTTGAATTTTTAACAGAGACGCTTTTGGTTGGATTTGGAGAAGATAAATCTTTAATTGCTGCTACTTTGGAGGCTGAGGGTGTAGAAAGGACAATTCTTGTTGACCCAGTAGTTTTGGTTGGCCTAGAGAAAATGGGTGGTCCAAGAACAGTTTCTGCAGATGAGTGAAGGATACTAGTTGTTTCAGATGATGATCTAATGTGACCATGGGACCAGGCTGGAGCAGCAGAGGGGGCTAAGAGTCTATTGGCCAAGAACATAAATTTTTAACAGATCTAGAGGTTGTTTTGGTTGACGTGCCCTGGATGAAGTTTGAGCTGCTTTAGAGGCAGCTGGCTGCAGATGAGGAGGCGGCTGTGGCTGCAGATAAGGAGGAGGCAGCTGTGGCTGCAGACGAGGAGGAGGCTGTGTCTGCAGACGAGGAGGAGGCTGTGGCTGCAGACGAGGAGGCAGCTGTGGCTGCAGACGAGGAGGCAGCTGTGGCTGCAGACGAGGAGGAGGCTGTGGCTACAGATGAGGAGGAGGCTGTGGCT
>NC_051438.1:31286161-31381257 GCF_001649575.2 Kryptolebias marmoratus | reverse complement strand
AAAAAAAACACTTATTCAGGAAATAGTCAATTTAAAATTTAATTACAAAATTATTATAAACTAAAAATTCATTTTGTAACAAAACAAAGAAAAGGAAAAGAAATTAGCTGAATAATTTAATAATTGGTTAATAATAATTGGTTTAATTAGAAAATACAAAAAAGAGAAAGAAGGGGGCGGAGATTACTCCTGTGAGCAGGAGGGAGGGGACTGCTCAGTCATTCTGGCTCTGTCTCTCACAGAGTCAACATCTTGGGAGCTCAGTTTACTTTTAGGCCTTTTTGTTTTTTGTGTGCCTGGACCTGAGGAAGACCTTATACAGGTCGAAACGTCGTCCTGGGGCACACGTTTTATTTTCTTCATTTTCAAAAAAAACTCAAACAAACTTAAATATTCAACTTTTCTTTTAAATCCAATACCGATTTACCGGATCTTCCGGGTTTTTTTCGTCTTCTCGGGAGTTGGTATTATTTTTCAGTTAATTTTAATTTGGGGGCAAGCATAAGCCCATTGGTTATTTATTTTTCCGGTTAGGTTAATTTTCTATCCGGTTTTTCCGGTAGTGTCTATTTACTAGAGACTCCGGTTGTTTTTTCTTTCTTTTGGTTTTGTTTTGAGGGTTTTGGTTTGTTTTGATTATTTTATTACATATTTCATTTTGGGTTTATTGGTTTTATTGTTTCTTGCACATTTTTGTTAGTTTGTTATTTTCATTATTTGCTATTTTATTTTGTACGGGTTGGAAAAAACAATAACACAACACATTAGTCAGACTAAACTTAACCACACAAACAAACATACAAATACAAAAACAAATCACACACACAGACAACACACAACAATGAGGAGAAACAATGAGTGGGTGGAGGTGCGCTATGGACGGAGAGGGAACCAAGTCCAGGGGCGCACCTTCAACCCAGGTTTCCGAGCCAACCGGGGGATGGCACGTGCACCTCCCGTCCCTTACGGGGATTGGGTTCAACCCCTTCACCCTAACCCAAACCCTAACCCACACCCAACCCTAACCCTAACCCTAACCCTAACCCTACCCTAACCCTAACCATGAGGATCCCTGGGGGATGGACTGTGCACCTCCCGTCTCCTTCGGGAGAGGGATTCAGTCCTCATTCCCTAACCCTAACCCCGTCCTCCTTCGGGAGGAGGATACAGTTCCTCCAACCTAACCCTACCCCTACTTCCAACAGCGCAGGACCTCAATCAGGCCCTAACCCTAACCAAGAGGGTGAATATAATTATGTGATATTATATCAGAACTAATTTTGATGGCTTGGGGTTAAGAACTGGCTCTCACTTGTCAAATGATAAAACTATTTATTTAAAAAAAAAAAGAAAAGCCTTTCAGTACTTTCCTGCAACGGACGCACATCAAGAGTGAACTGAAAAAGAAAAAAAAAACTGTTTACTCAGACTTTTCAGCCTGAAGAAAGTCCAAGTGAGGACCGAAACGTTGCCATGCATGCTTGCCAAGCTTTTTCTTGCCATGTGCATTGAATTTTTGTTATTTTTTGAGTTTTTATTAGTATTTGTGATTTTTTGTAATTTTTAAATAGAGTGTAAATAGTTCCAATTAGCTTGATTTTTTTGGAGTTAAAAAGCCTAGATTTTTGAAGAGCATAAAAATGCCACGGTATGAGGATGGAGATGAAGACTTGGACTGGACCCTCGTCGCGCCATCTTGTGCCCCCACCGCAACGCTGCCATCTTGTGCCGCCGCCGGAACGCAGCAATCTTTTACCGGCTCCCCGCGGCCATGAGCAACTTGATAAGTGGGTGGACACTTACCAAAGACCACCCCCACCGTATTATGAGCCTCATACAGAAACAATCAGAGGACATTATGATAGCAGAAACATTAGAGGACGTTATGAGAGCACAGACACGCTATCACCAAGATGTTATGAGTCCCACTTTAACAGAAGGGTGAGACATAAAACTCACCGGGACAGCCCACCACTACACAATTATGCAGCCAGACGCTACAGATCGCCATCGCCGAGACGTCATGCAGCTCAACATGACAGCCCATCACCCCATTACACAGTCCGTCGGGACCGGCACAACTTTCTATCACAGGATCAACAGCGGGGTGAGGCTGGAGCACCTGTCAACCCCAAACGGATAATCGAAAGGGGGAAGAACACGAATGACCCAAATACACATTATGCACATAGTTATGCTGATGTGGTCCGTGAACTTACACGATTTTACGCGCCGCAGGGATTCAGATGCGGTGCCCGTCCCCACATCAGAACACAACCTCTCTACAGAAGCACAGCAGTGCCACGGTCTTTAAACAGACTGGGCAATGATGTCAGACAGCCACAAACAGACAGCTACAAAATTGAGAGGGGCTAAACCACAGACGTGAAACACGTGACCCTCAGCATCAAAAGAAGCCTGAAGCCCCAAACAGGGAGGTTCAGAAAGAGGAAGATCCAGACTTTAAAATAAAAACAAAAATGCTTCACAAAATAATCAAACTAGTACATCAGTTGCAGAATGTCTCTAATCGCGACACAGATGATGGTCCACCATTTCTATTGAGAGTAGGCCAGCACCTGGCTGAAGTGGTCTTACCAGCCTTTCCAACTGAGCACACGAGGGAGCTCATCACAGCTAATGCCCGGAACTGGACATTCACCATGCTGATCGTTCTAAGGGATCATTTTGAAAACAGCTTGGAAAGCGAGTTACAAGCTTTCCTTGAAGTAGCTGACAGCAACTGGGAAGCTTCCTTTGAAGTGGCTGCGAAGTGGGCATGCAGAAATCTAGGCAGACGGTTGAGAAGTGTAACAGTGGAGCACGGTAAAGCTGTTCTTTTAACGAGGTTAGTAAAACAGGGACAGATACATGGCCCCACAGACCTGAACCAGACAGATGAGACCACACCTGCCCAGCACGCTTCTCCAGCCCGATCAGGACCCAGCTGTTACCCCACCAGACAGGGAGCACCTGGTACACCCGAAACCCCAGCGCCCACAGTCACAGTGGCCACAATGACCGACAGAGTCCCCACAGGCTGGGCCTCTCTGGAGAACAACACGTCACCGGACGGACAGACACGGGATAGGATGGAGCCCCTCCGTACCGGGGTCACACCACCTCCAGCGTCTCCTAAGAAACAGAGGCGCAAACACCACCCCCAGCGATCGGAGTCGACACAACCAGAGGAGGGGAGCAGCTTAGATGAGTATGACATCATCTGATCCTCACAGCAGACTTGACAAGCCCACCAGCTACATCTGCATCCCCACCAGCAAAACCCTTTAAGTCCTCCATCTTAGACCTTTCGAGGGAGAAGCTTGAGGAAATCTTTCAGGGGGAGATGTCTCCGGAACATGAGGCCCCACAACCAGGGCCTGGACCAGGTTGTTTCCCCTGGGCCTAGTCAGGATTGACCCAGCGACCCCCACCACTTCGGCGACTGGTGCTGCCACGGGAAGGAGGATTAAACCTGCAAACCCTACCCCTTCTGTGACTACTGTTGCAATGAGGGAGAGGAGACCAACACAACACGTTTCCACCCCAAATAAAGATAAAGACTGGTCACTCACCATCCACAAGAAGTGAGTCATCCTGGGCGACTGGAATGTGGCCAGATTCCTCCGATTTGCGTTGCCACACCTACAAATCGACAAATTCCCAGGTGCCAAGTGGAGGCACGCAGAGGTGCTGCTGCGGAAGGCCGTGATCCGGTGCAAAGTGGAGAAAGTTATCCTGTCTTTCAGCATCAACAACAGGAACCAACGAGAAATGCATACTCAGATCACAGAACTGGAAGCAGCGCTGAGAGTGGCAGTCACCAGGTTTCTGGGAGCCCAGATCTTCATCCCGAAAATCAACTTTAGTGTCCGACTATCCCACAGAGAGCAGGCGATGTTGCATTTTTTTAAATGATTTTATCTGCTCTTTAAATAACTCTATCCCTGCTCTCCCAGAAGGTTTCCAGGTGGAGGAGGACAGGATCCACTGGACGGGCACCATAGCTGCACTGGTGCGCCCGGGTAAGCCAGTGTTCACTGAAGGGGGGGGGGTCAGACTGTTGTTAATCTTTCCAAAAACTTTGTATTGTTTTTAGCTCACCTGAGCCTTTTAAACCGAGGTCTGTCTTTTGCCCCCACTAGAGGCCACAGGAGGAGACAGGTGGAGCTGGCAAGCAGATATGATCTTCAACAGTACCACAGAAGGGTTAAAATTGCATTGTTCTTTGAGAACGAACCCAGTGGGAAGTCCCAGCCTTTCACTGACAGATCTCTCTGGTCTCCTCCTATGAGTGAATTGCCTCCCGAAACTGAAATTCTAATCAGAAATGACCTGTATTATTTTGATCAAAATTTCAAAGTGCAAACATTGGAGCCTAATTTATCAGAAGCTGAAATTTCATTATTAGATGAGCTGATTGAGAATGATCAAATTGTAGTTAAACCAGCAGATAAAGGGAGTGCAATTGTTATTCTGGATAAGCACCAATATTTGTGGGAATGTTACAGATAACTTTCAGACCAAAAGTATTATTTGAAACCGACTCAGCCGGTCTACCTGGATACCATTCCAATAATTAGGACAATTGTGGATAACTTGTTTAGAATTAAATTCATTTTGGCCCGACAAAAAGCCTATTTGTCAGGCCCAGCGGTACCTAGACCCAGACTATTTTACATCCTGCCCAAGATTCACAAAGATCCAGTTAAATGGAGTGCACCTTTTAATCCCCCCCCCCCCCGAGTCGACCCATAGTGTCGGACTGTGGCAGTGAGACCTATGGAACGGCTGAATTTATTGATTATTATTTAAACCCCCTCTCTAAAAAACATGTTAGTTACATCAAAGACACGCACCACTTTATTGACCTGCTCAAAAAAGATCCAAATTCCACAACATTCACTGCTGTTCACAATAGATGTTGACAGCTTATACACAAATATTGTTACAGCAGAGGGTATAAACCCTACCCCTAACCCCCCAAACCCGCCCCCACTGCCAACCCAAACTTAACCCCAATCCCAAAGTCCCATATCAGATCTTTTTTAAGTTTTAATACCAGTAAATGCAAATAACAAGGTAAAAAACATTTGTTATAAAATACATTTTATTTAAAATTAATTTGAAAAAATATATTATTATAAACTAAAATTTCCTTTTGTAACAAAAGAAAAAGAGAAAAAAGAAATTAGCTGATTAACAACTGGTTGAATCTGAAAAAAATAAAAATGAGAAAGAAGGGGGTGGAGCTTACTCCTGTGAGAGGGAGAGAGGAGACTGCTCTGTCATTATGGCTTTACTTCTCACAGAACTCACACGTTGGGATCTCAGCTTGTTTTCTTATAGGCCTTTTTGGGTTTTTTGTGTGCCGGACCTGAAGACCTTATAGAAGGTTGAAACGTTGTCCAAGGCACACATTTTATTTTGTTCATTTTCAAAAATAACTAAAACAAATTCAAACATCCAATACCGGTTCACCGGATCTTCCTTTTTTTTTTTTCCTTTTTTTGGGGAGTTTTTCATTTAACTATAAGCCCATTTGTTTTTATTTTTCGGGTTAGATTAATTTTCTGTCCAGTTTTTCCGGTAGTTTCTATTAAGTGGAGTCTCCGGTTGTTTTTTTTTTTTTTTTGGTTTGGTTTTGAGGGTTGTTTTGTTTTGATTATTTTATTACATATTTTATTTCGGGTTTGTTAGTTTTATTATTTTTTGCACATTTTTATTTGTTATTTTCATTATTCACTTATTTACTTTCGTACGGTTTGAGGAGAGTTTTAGTTTGTTTTTTTGGAACAAAAAACAAGATGAGCACATTAGCCAGACAAACCCTAACCATACAAACAAACGTACAAACACACAAAAACACACACATAGAACAAAGAAACTGTCCATGAGTAGAAACGAGTGGGTGGAGGTTCACTACGGAAGGAGAGGGAACCGATTCTATGGGCGTATCTTCAACCCAGGTTTCCGAGCTCACCAGGGGATGGCCCGTGCACCCCTTAACCCCCCCCCCCCCCTTTTCCTTCCTCCTTGACTCTCTACCTTTCTCCCTCCCTTGAGGAGAGAGGGAGGGGGAACCAGGTTTAGCCCAAACGGGCTCTGTTGTGGTTGAGGTACAATCAATCAATCAATCAAATTTTATTTGTATAGCACATTTCAGCAGCAAGGCATTTCAAGGTGCTTTACATAATTAAAAAACAAAATAAAAACAGCATGTGACAATGAATAAACAGTAAGAAAGAGACAAACATCAAAAACCCGCACTCTAACCCTAATTTAGCTATAAGCAACTCTAAACAGGTGGGTTTTAAGTTGAGATTTAAAGGCACCCAGTGTTTCAGCTGTTTTACAGTTTTCTGGAAGTTTGTTCCAAATTTGTGGTGCATAGAAACTGAAAGCTGCTTCTCCTCGTTTGGTTCTGGTTCTGGGGATGCAGAGCAGTCCAGAAGCAGAAGATCTGAGGGGTCTAGACGGTTGGTACAGCGATAACAGATCTTTAATGTATTGTGGTGCTAAACCGTTCAGTGATTTATAAACTAACAACAGTATTTTAAAGTCTATGAGCTACAGGGAGCCAGTGTAGGGACTTTAAAACTGGTGTTATGTGCTCTATCTTCCTGGTTTTAGTGAGAACACGAGCATACATACCCTCCACTTCTGCTACCTGGTATATCCCTATAACACCTTTCCATCTGACCATATAGTGAATTAAAATTTAAATATTGAAATTAAAGACAAAAAGGATCTATGACCAATGTCCAAAATCTGACAAACTCAATCACCTACTTTACACAGTAGGATCAATTCAAACCTTAATTGCCATAGACTCACTATCTCCAATTCTCCTCCTCAGATGGAGACAGCAACCCCCAAAAGCGACTTTCAAAAATTGATCAGCGATATTCCGAATCCTCAAAACTAACACCTATGGCATGTGGAGAGAAGTTCTAGACAACAACCCACCCCCAAAACATCTACAACAAGTCCAACAATGGCTCCAAGATGCCATACAACCTGCTAATCCCACAACTACCATACTTGCCCTTCTCAAAGGGAACACACTGAAATGGACCCAAAAAACACTGGCAATTCTGGAAAATCCCTACCTCCAGCCAAAGCAGACCTACACCAAATAATAAGAAACTTACCCAAGATGGACAGACAAATGGCGTGAAAAATAGCCCAGCACTGGGAAAGATGCAGTTTCCTTCACCTTAGGATTGAAGTAATTAGACAAACAGAAAGGGAACTCTCGGGTCTGAATTTTCTGAGCTCCACCTACCACTACCGCTCCACCCACCACTACCACACAACAGGACACTCCAATTACCACTACAACCCTGTAAGTGATGATGAGCATCTTCTCAAGTGGCTAGAGGGAGTGTCTGGGGATCCTTGGGAAGAAGAAAATACGGCCGCACCCAACTCATTTCCCCTGCAAAATCCAATAGAAGTTAACACAACCATGCCCGACCCATTAACCCAGAGGGACTAAGGAGATGCAAACACTATGGTACTCGACCCACGACCCCAACGAAACCCTCTACAAAAGGTACCCAGATGGCGGGACTCACAAAGTCAAAAAACCTCCAGACCAAATGACTTAGTGGAAGACCTCTGCCCCTTTATGGAAGATCCACACCTGTTCACAAGACATGACCATAAAGTGAACAAATCCCTCAATTGGCCTGTTAAACCAGAAAGGCCCATTATCTTCATGAGAGATTCAAACTTGGCCAGACTTCCCTATATTAAAGATGACAGCATACAAGTAGATAGTTTCCCAGGAGCAAATTTGAGCCATGCCATCCACATCCTACGCAATAAAACAACCACCACTGCAGAAACCTAGATGGTGATTTTATCATTATCATTTGGCCTCAATAATAAACACCAAAACAATGAGACCCTGCTTCGACAAGGAAATAACTACTAAATACCAGTGAGCCTCCTTATTGACAGGCACAAACAGGAAGTCCTTCTCAAAGACAACGTCTATTGTCGGTTGCCAGAGACACTTTCCCATTCGCCAAAATCTACATACCACTAGTCAACTTCTCCACGGGCCTGGGACCATCTTTCTGGTACAATATTAGGACCCTAAACAAAATAATCCAAGCAACCAATCAATCAATCCACCTTCTTCCCTACCAACACTTCCAAACAGAATTGGACCAGATTCACTGGAATATGGACACAGCCAACAATGTTAACCAACTGGTTCACTTTTTTAGGACTGGTCAGCCTCCACCCCTTGCAAATCCAGAAGAAAAGACCATAGTCAACCTAAGCTCATCCCTATTCCTTACAGAAAACCACATCAAACTACTTTAAAAAGGACTTACATTCATACCAACAATGACCATAATCCCCAATGTTCACGATGCTTTAGCTGGACACCTCCAACAATACCACAGAAGACTCAAATTGGCTTTTTACTTTAAGCATTCCGAAGAAACAGAACCTCCCCCACTCACACCAAAATCTGGTTGGGAACCCCCAAATGAGAGTTTCCCAAACATCCTCATGACTCTTATTCAAAAGGATCAAGATTATACAAAACACCTGGCCTCAAAAGGAACACCCCAACCTCTCCATGGAGGAAGAAAATGCTCTTCGGGAACTACAAGAACTAACATCAGTTGACATCAAACCAGAGGATAAAGGTTCTGCAGCTGTCATCCTAGAAAAAAAGGATTATGTAGAGGAAGCACTGAGACAACTGCAGAATTCCACCTATTATAAAAAACTTAAACAACAATGATACCCTACAACATCTAAGAAAATACACAATATCATCAACTAGTGCAAAATAAATATCTGACTCACAAACAGGCACTATATCTCAAAGGCACTTCCCGCCCAGACAATTATATCTACTCCCAAAAATACACAAACCCCCAGACACTTGGCCAATCCCTTCAAGAATCCCTCCGGGACGCCCTATTATCTCCGACTGTGACAGTGAGTCCTATGGCTCGGCTGAGTTCATAGACCACTTTTTGAACCCCTTATCTACTTTACACCCAAGCTACATCAAAGACACCAATGACTTTATTGAGAAAGTCAAAGCTCTTACCACACTCACACAACATAGAAGCGTAAATGGGTATGAATGCAATGAAAGAGATCTTAGAAAGATTCCCGAACAACAAGAGACCTGATGCAGAACTCCTGGAACTCCTACAGATCAACCTTACATGCAATGACTTTGTATTTGGCAAAGACCTTTTTACAAATCAAAGGCACAGCAATGAGAAAAAGATTCTCACCAGCGTACGCCAACATCTATATGGCTGAATGGGAAAAATCTGCACTGGAAAAATGCCAGAAAAAAACACTGATCTACCTACGCTTTCTAGATGACATATGGGGTACATGGATACATTCGGAAGAGGAGTTCACCACCTTTTTTGAGGTACTTAATAACCACCACCCATCCATCAAAATAAAACCAACACTCCATGATAAAAAGATTCATTTCCAGGACAACTTTCAAGGGTCCGGATTTCCCCAAACACGGGAAAATTGTACATCAAAGTCTACTTCAAAAGCACTGATTCCCATGCATTATTGCACAAATCCAGTTTTCATCCCAAACATACCTTCAGAGGTATTGTCTGATCACAACTCTGCTTCTGGAGGATATGCACCAGGGAAGAGGATGTAATTTAGGCCACAAAAACCCTATTCAAAGTCCTTAGGCACCGAGGCTACCAGAGATCTTTTTTGAGAGCTATCCAAAAGGAGAACCTCAAAATGACAATGAACATCACCCTGCTAGTTTTGGACGGTGAGGGTAGCACGGACTCCGCCACCTTGCTGACACGAAGAGGTGTTGTTTCCCACTGTAAAGCTTGGCGCGTTTTATTACACAGATAGGTGAAAGTCTCCGGACATCCTGAAATTATGCACCCACGTGGAGTCCGTGAAAGCTGGAACCGTGATATCGGTGGGATAAAAATGTTTAGATTTGCTGGTTCGGGCCAAATCTGCCCTCACTGACCAAGGACAAACCACAAATTCTTACTGGACAATTTTCTACATTAAAATTTTTGGAAATTTCACAGTTTTACTCCCAGGTCTAAAAGTTGTGTTTTAATTAAATGTGTTAAGTGTGGGTTAAAGTATGTGTATATATTATATATGTAAATATTTGTTGAATCCCAAATTAAATAATAAAGTTAAGGAATTCAATGAAATGAAAAAATGAAATGCCAAAGGAAATTATGAAATTAAAGAACCAAATAGTTAAGTGGAGACAATTAAAATGGAAAAAATTAACTGAAATAATGTAGAAAAGAAAAGTAAAATAAATTTTAAACCAAACTGATTTAAAAAAAAAATTAGGAAAGAAAAATTCAGAAAAAAACAAAAAAAAAACCCATCTAAAACATGAAGATTGCGTGACAGAATTTATTTACTAATGATTTTTGTAACCTTGCCAATTTATTTGTTGTTATTTTTCTAATTTGTTCTTATTTTTTAATTGTGAAAAACCAATGAAAAGTGTGCCGGTGCAACGTTTCGGCTCTGAAAAGAGCCTTCCTCAGGCGACGCCACACTAAAAGTAAATATTCTGATGTCTCTCTGTTACTTTTTCTGCTCCTGTTTCTCCTCTAGGTGTTGCTTCCTCTGTGTCTGACAAGCGAATGACTTCTCCCTGGTCCTATTTATACCCTCCCCTCCAGGGCTTCAGCCTCTAGGCCACACCTCCCTGTGTGTGTGTGTGTGTGTATGTGGGTTTTACCGGAGCCCTGTTTTAACTGTAAGGATTTTTAAATCTGCTCATTTTGAATTTATTAATTAAATGTTTAGTATCTCAAAAGAATAAATAAATTATAAATTGTCTATTTTTTGTTTTAACAATTTTTTAACCAATTATAATCCTTTTTTTTTTAGATTTTTATCCTATGTATATAGTGTAATATATAAGTTTTTAACCTTGCACAATACCACATATAAGAGCACCATTGAAGCTGTCATGTGCTGCCAGTGAGGAGCAGCAATGACAATTATGAGGTATGTCAGCAGTAAACACAAAGTGGAGTTGCTAAAACAAGGAAGGGAGCTGAGAGGATTGGAGGATTTTATATTAATGAACATCTGACTATACTTAAGGAAAGCCCGGTTCCTGAAGAAGCAAGGGAAGATCTAGGCTATGTGGACTTCAAGTTGCAAGATCTTCATTAAGCTGAATGGAACACCAGACGAGTCAAAAGTATTGGTCATCAGAGACATCAAGGTGCTGGACAGATTGAACTGATTACCAATTGGACTCAAGGTAAAAGAGAGACAGCACAAATTCTTTACCATCAGAATGACATTTAGTACTAGTAATTATTCATTAGCATCAGTTGCCAGAAGATCATCCTTTATGACTGTGAATTGCGATAAAATATAATTGAAACTATTTAATTATACGTAGTACAAATGTCAGGACATGGAGGATGATGTTGACCCAGATAATAACTTCTATTATGACATCATTGACAACAGCTGCTATTTTTCAAAGGATCCGTTTAATAGAACAGTACAAGCTGACAGTAATCTCTCTATTATACATTTCAACAGCAGAAGCCTATAGGCAAACTTTAACAAAATCAAGTATTATTTGAGCTAGTTTAATCAACCATTCAGTATTGCCATTTCAAAAAATGTAGATCAGCACTGAGAAGGGAGCTGATATTGAACTGAATGGATATGAATTTACCTATATAAACAGAGAAGGGAAGACTGGTGGAGGGGTAGCTATATATGTGGACATGAACTTGAAGTATAGAGTGATGAACAATATATTTGAATGTATAACAGTAAAAATTTATATGGAAAAGAAAAAGAATGTAATTATAAGCTGCATTTATAGAATACCAGGGTCTAACTTCAAAATGTTTAAGGAATGGTTTGTACACGGTACAAAAACATTCACATACATTATAAATGGCCAATTAGTAAAACTTATCTACGTAAGGAAACCAGCAGATTGCCCTGATAACAGGAAGAAATCTCCAGCAGAACTAGGCTCAGAATGAATGATCATTGGCTGAGTTTAGAGACGATAAGAAGGAGACACAGACAAAAACCGAAGGATTGTTCCAGGTCTAGTTTCTTTGGGAAGAAAAAAACAAAAGCACAATAATAACAATAACTGAAAATCCAAGTATGGACAGTAGAGCGAGTAAATACAGATTAAGTCAGGAAATGTGGTCACTTTGTCCTCCACTAGTCTAAGCCTATAGTAGCATAAATAAGGGATAGCTCAAGAAACACAAACCAACCCTTACTATAAGATTTAGCCTAAAAGGAAGTCTTAAGCCTAGTCCTAAAAGTAAACAGGGTGTCAGCCTCACAGTCAAAAACTTGAAGTTGGTTCCATAAGAGAGGAGCCTGATAACTGAAAGCTCTTCCTCCCATTGTACTTTAGAAAACTTCAACCATGCATTATCTGTTAATTCAGACAATCCAGCTATCACAATCCGACAACTTTCGTGCCCAGGGTATTGAAAATCTTCATGATCAACAAGTACAGTTTGATTAGACTCCCACTTCACTTTGCAGTGGATGCATGCTAATCCAGTAGAGAATTAAAATGAAAACAAAAGACTAGTTAGAAAATAGTATTTTAAAAGCTTCTATGTTTATGCACTAGCACCCTTAACGAAACCAAAATAGTCAGTTATCCAGGCAAACACACTACACTCATGTTTAGCCTATCAGTTTTGGAGAAACTAGCTGGAAGGTAAAAAATAACTGAACAAAACAAATGATGAACTTCCTGTTTCAGCTTCTAAATATTATTTTGTAGCAGCAAAGTATAATACGTAAATGCTGACTGAAATCCCCTCTGCAGGACATCCTGTTTCTGACTTCCACCGTCAGACTCTTCCTGCTGCCGGAAATTCTGGAAACTTGCTCAGGAATAATGTAAAGAGACAAACTGGTTTTGTTCTGAACCAGCAGAACAAAAGAACAAGAGTTGAATAGGTTCAGTTTAGTCACTAATCAGATGTTAATGAACCTCTATGATCACATGTTGTCATTTGTGATTAATCAATGGGAGGAAAAGAGCATACAGCAACAAAGTATTCTTTTCTGATTATAGTTTTATATCTCGGTCCTTTTAGGCATTATTGCTATTTCCAAGCTTCTGTTGCAGAAGTTCCTGCAAAAATCTTTGTCTATTCACCCATCTGTCCAGGTTATTTCAAAAATATTTTCTAGATTTTCATTTTAAATACTGTAATGGCCAAGTCTCAGTTTAAATTGCACCAATTTTTAATTTACTTTGGAAATAGTTTTTATGAAGCTTGAAGAGGTGGTTTGGGTTTTTGCATTGCTCTGAGAGAATAGCACTCTGCTATCTACCATTGTTACTTTTTTTTCTATGTACTCATACTGCAGCCGTCCACAGCACATGTATGATTTCACACACTGCAGCTTACTTTGAAATGCAACAGGGAGTATCTAAAAAGTTACACTATTCTAAAAGTTTTGGTGTCAAAGAATCTGATCACTGTTGTGTAAATAAATGGCCAAAGCACAACAGAAATGTCCTCAGATTCCCTAAAAAACAGCCCTATGTAAACTGGTGTCTGAAACTCCACACTGTTCGCTGAATTAAGAAAGCTCCTTGGATGGGAAATGAAAATGTGTTCAACTACAGAATATAAATCTAGTTCTTTTGTTCCTTAACTTTTTGAGGAGGACTTAGGAGTTATGACTATTTTACCTTTGGTCATGGTAAATATTGCACTGAAACATAGTTTCAGGACCGCAACATCTCAATCTTTTAAAACTTAATGGCACAGTTGTTTTTTGTTTTGTTTGTTATTGTTTTTTTTTGTTTGATGTATTGAATGTTTAAATGCAATTTTTGGGGTAATTTGAAAATGCACTTTTCTTTATTTTGGGAAGTCACAAGGACCAGATGAATGATTAATATTTGGTTGGCTCAATCACACTGTTCTTGTTTGCTTTAGTGACTGTCTTGTTCTTGCTCTCTTGGTCATTTTATACATCTGTCATCAGTTTGCATCTTGTTTTCAGATCATCTTAGGTGATCATTTAGTTTGTCTTCTTGCAATAATATAATTTGTTATTGTTATTCTATTTTTTTTTTCTTCAAGCATTGATCTCCTGAGCTGTTAAATCTGCTAGGTGTATTCAGGAGTCCATCTTTGTATTATAGTTTGAATGTGTTGCATTACTTTCTTTCCCTTTTCACAAAGACAAATTGTGTGATGCAAAAATCTACATCAATCTTCTCCATCTGGTCCCACATTAGATTTTTTTATGCCAGCTACATAAAAATTATCAAGATCAATAAGAAAATATAATAAATTTGTTATTTAAATGAATTGGTTTCACTGTGCAATATTTTAGTCTAAGAATAGAAAAGGCCTTGCACTTTTGCTGAAAACTGTCCAATCAGAGCAGTTCTGTGCAGATGAAAGAAAGTAAAGCCTCTTTACATGTTAATAATCTCTGGAAACGTTAGGGATTTTTCTATGTTGACTGTGAAAAAGTTACATGTTTATGCCAATGGTGTGATCTTAAACTGTTTAGATAAGACCATAAAAGATGTTGAATGTGCTGTAGTTTTCATGCCAGGTCACTAGCTGTGCTGTGATTTTTGTATTTCTATGACACAAACATGTGCGCAGACAGTCTCGAGCATGAAAATAGTTGCATGTAAAATGGCGAGAATACAGATGTTTGTTTGGACCGACAATATTTATAGACCCAAAAGATGGTGTAGCACATTTATATTTTGTGTCAGAAGCTGATAAATTGAAAAGAATGCGCAACACAAACAGAACTCTAATATCTGCTATTGATCTACTTGTGTAAGTACAGAAAAACAACTGATTCCAGCTGTCCCTAGTGCGCATATGTGATTTCACACTGATGTCAGACATTTTCAAAGCTTTCTACTCTGAGACCTGCTTTTAAAAGGTTTCGGTGACGAAGACTGTGTTAAAGAATAAGAATATAATCCTGTTGTTGTGTACATGACTGGCCAAAACCTAATAGAATTGTTAGTTTCACTTAAAAATTTTAGAAATGACTTTTAACCTTCTGCAAAATTTTCAGTCTATTTAAACAACGTGAAGCCAAGCATTGCAAAAGTCAGCCAATTAGAAATGAATATTTATATAATTTCTTTTAACATGAACAAAAAAAGTGTGAACATATTTCACCAGTGCTACCTTCCATTTATTGGCTCTGTATTCATTTTGAAAATGGAATTTAAAGTTTTATTGTTGCCTAAAAGGCTTTAAATGGGAAGGCTCCTGCTTATCTTTCTGGCCTCTTGCAGCCTTATGTGCCCCCCAATCCCTTAGATCTAAAAATCATTTGCTTTTAGTTGTTCTGAGGTTCAAGCTTGTCCACAGGGGTGATTACATTTTCAGTTGTATCTCCTAAACTGTGGAACCAGCTGCCTTCAACTCTTGGGGTTTTTAAGTCTCACCCTAAAAAAGATTTGTACTCAGTGATTTTAAATACAGCAGGAGTGTTGATATTTTTGCTACATTTTTAGTTTTTTCTCTTTTTTTTGGTTTAATTTTTGTTTTATGGTCTGTGTTTGATATTAACTTTTTACTATGTATTGTTTTGTGTGCAGCATGTTGGCCAGTGGCAGTTGTTTTAAAATGTGCTATATAAATAAATTTGATTTGATAAACATAATCTTTATTATAGGCACTTCAGAAAATACACTAGTAAATGACGTGATAGAGTTGCTTTTAGCTTATCAATAGATCAAAGTTTTTAAACTAAAAACTATCTAATTAGTATCAAAATCTGTCAAATTAAGATCAGCTTTTGAAGAAAGCAGCAAGTTAAAGCAACCGACTTTTCAAGCGCTAAAGAAAAATGGTCACAGATGCGCTAAAAAGTAAATTTATGACATGTTCTTGACATTTGACTGTGGACATAAGACCATTATTTTCCTTGTTTTAATTTGTACAGTTCAGTAACTGTTTTAAAAGTATTAAAGTTTTTGTGAAGGAATTCAATTCAATTTCAATATTGTAAAAGTTAAGGACAATTCAAAAGTTTTAATTAATAAACCAACAGCTGTAGAGAAAGGACAGAAATAAGTTTCTGGTGTGATATTTGAACTCTGTTACGTCCTGGTTGTCAAAAGTAGAAAAAGTAAACTTTGGGGTGTTATGAGTTCACCTCATAGTTTGTGAACTCCTCAATGAATGTTTGTCTTACTGGAAAAAAAAAATCGATCAGTTACTTCCAGAACATCCTTCCAGAAAGAGCTAAAACTGTGTTTAATACAATATTCTTTTTTGGAGCAGAAAGTCTGTCTGTTATCATATTGGTTTATCGTTCCATCTGCATTTGTTTTTGCTGTTAAAGGGCAGACCATACATCATTGCGACTAAGATAAATGTCCAACTGCTTCAGCCCTCAGAATTTTTCAGGGTGATTTAACCTTCACTGCAGAGGTTGGGATTTATGTAACAAAGAGGTAATGTCATGTTTCTGTGAAAGCACTCTTGTGCCAAATGTCCTCTGGGCAGGAGGATTCATTTGCATGTGACCCTCCTCTTCATTCTGGATTGGCTGGAGCTTTGTTGGCATGGGGAAACACATTTCTAAACTTTCTCATTTGGAGGAACACTTCCCTGAGTTGAGAATGAACTGAGAGGCTGGACACCAGCAGCTGTTTGAGTGAGTAACATCAGCTGGCAGACAGAGGCTGAAAATTTATGGAGAAAAAAAATTGTGATTTTTTATTTTATTTTATATTTTTAGGTTTGTTTCCTGAGTCAGTTGAAATTTTTCTGTTTTTATTTTTAAGTTTTTTTTTAACACAACCATCAGTTTTCTGTAGTTATCTATAATTTTAAGAAGCCATTTTATCTGGGAGACTTTTTTTTACTTGTTTCAAAATAGAAAAGTTTATAGCTTTTTCTAAGGGTTAGAGATAAAAAAAGGGTCAATTTGTTGTAAATCTAAAAAAAGAAAAAAAGGCCGGTTAGCCAGCAGACATGAGATCATTGTTTCTCTACATCATTATGCTGGTGGCTCTCTTTCTGAGTCTTCTGATCTCATCTGAGTCATTTTTGATAAGTATCCAGTACCATGTTTGGGAGGAGCAGTCTGCAGGAACCCAGGTCGGCCGTCTGGTGGATGACCTCCGGCAGAGGGATAAAGTGGGTCCTCTGGAAGATTTCCAGGTGGTAAAGCAGGGAAAAGCTATTCCTTTCTCTGTCACTACTCGGGAAGGAATTATAACCACCCAGGGCAGGCTGGACAGAGAGGAGCTGTGTCGGGGGTCTGACCTGTGCAAGGTAGTCTTCAGCGTCCTGTACAGAAAAAGTG
This sequence comes from Kryptolebias marmoratus, assembly GCF_001649575.2. Lineage (NCBI taxonomy): Eukaryota > Metazoa > Chordata > Actinopteri > Cyprinodontiformes > Rivulidae > Kryptolebias > Kryptolebias marmoratus. Next base: position 31,363,908 of record NC_051438.1, on the reverse strand, counting down.
GAACTATAAACTGCCTAAAGGTTTGTGTAGAGGTGATGGACCTGAACGACCACAGTCCCAGCTTCCCCAGTGCTCTGCAGAAATTGGAAATATCAGAAACTGCCAGTCTTCAAAAGCGAATCCCTTTAGAACGAGCACTTGATCCTGATGCAGGGCTCAACAGCCTGCAGACCTACTCCTTGTCTGTCAACCCACACTTTGCTCTGGATGTAACGACTGGGCCAGGTGGGACAAAACAGGCAGAGCTGGTGGTCATTAAACAACTGGACAGGGAGACTCAAGACGCCTTTGACCTTACCCTGGTAGCATATGATAAAGGCAACCCACCAAAGTCCGGGAGCACCTTAGTCCATGTTAGGATTCAAGACACAAATGATAACAGTCCAGCCTTCGAAGACATCAGTCCCACTGTGACACTAACTGAAGATACAGCCCTTGGGACAACCATCATCAAGCTTACAGCCACTGACCCAGACCAAGGTGCCAACGGGGAAGTGGAGTACTCATTCAGTAAGCTCACTCATCCTGAGGTTCAAAAACTCTTTCATGTGGACTCACAAACCGGAGATGTGATCATAAAGGCACCTTTGGATTATGAGGTCCAGTCATCACATGAGCTGATTATACAGGCTACTGATCGTGGTCCCAACGGGATTCCTGCTCACTGTATGCTGCATGTCAAGCTCATTGATGTAAACGATAATGCACCAAGGATTCGCACAACCTGGACTTCACCTGCCTCAGATGTAGCCACTGTGTTGGAAGGAGCAGCAATAGACACTTTCCTCACTCTGGTGACACTTTATGATGCAGATTCAGGAAAAAATGGAGAAGTGAGTGCAGTCATTAAGGAAGGATCTGGTCCTTTTCAAATTAAACATATTGACAGTCACAATTTCAAAATTGTTACTAGTGGAATCCTGGATCGAGAGAAGGTTATGAACTATAACATCACACTTCTTGCTCAGGATCATGGAACCCCACCTTTGTTTTCGGTTGAATATCTGCCTGTTTCTGTTCTGGATGAAAACGACAACAACCCTGTGTTTTCTAATTTTGCTTATAGGACTTATTTAAAGGAGAATAATATAGCAGATGAAGAATTTCTTCAGGTTGAAGCCCATGATGTTGATCTGGCACTTAATGGAAAAGTGTCCTACTACATCAGGGACTCTGCTGATTTGAAAACTAAAACAAAATCTTTCAGCATTCACGCAACAACTGGAATCATAAGTGTTCGTCATTCTTTAGACTTTGAGACATCGAACAGCTACTCTTTCATTGTTGAGGCTGTGGACTACGGACATCCACCACTGACAGGAACAGCCACTGTGTACATTGACCTTGAGGATGTAAATGACAATGTCCCAGTCATCAAAGAGCCACAACCAAGAGAAGGTGTGGTTTCTGTAAGCATACTAGTCAATGCATGCAAAGGAGAGATTGTATCTGAGCTTGAAAACAACACAGAAGAAAAGCCCATCACTTTGCAAGTTAACCTTTTAGTCAAGGAAGAACTCCCTGGATATCTTGCATCCACAATAAAAGGAGAAGATCTAGACTCAGGACTCAATGGACAACTCAAGTACCTGATCAGTGATGGAAACCCAAATGGTCTTTTCTGGATGGACCAAGCTACAGGCCGGCTTTTTGTCAACACCAGTAATGCCACTGAGCTCATTGGGAGAACTTTTAAGATGGGCCTTACTGTATCTGATATGGGCACTCCCAGTTTGGACACTAAAGCAACTCTGGAAGTGACTTTTATCAACCTCAAAGACCACCTGAAGAACTCATCACTGGGAAATCAAGGGCATTTCAGCTTCAACATTATGATTGCAATTTGCCTGGGTGTTGCATCTTTGCTCCTTTTGCTGACCATCACTTTGGTGACGTTTTGCCGACCTAAAAAAAGGGGTAACCGGGCTTACAACTGCAGACAGGCTGAATCCAGCTACACCGGCCATCCTTGTCGGCCACAGAAGAACATTAAGAAATCAGACATCCAGCTAATTCCAATTGTTCGAGGGCGAAAAGAGGAGTTACCTGTGGATGACAATGAGGTCCATTCACGGACTCCACCTTCACTGTCAGTAGATCAACAAACTGAGAGGGAGTACAACTTCATACTGCCAAGCTTCCATTCCAAAGGCTTCCCAAAAGAGAAGGCTCCTCAGCACATCACCCATCACTGCAAAACACTCAGGAAACCTGCAAACATTGAACTCGATGGCACTTTTACTTTGATACAATCCACATCATATTCAACTCTAAACAAAACTAGAAACCCTTCATCAGCCTCATCTTCAGCCTCAAATTTTGGCACCTTGAAGAATAAGCTGCACTCTGAAGGAGAAGAAAAAAGTACATGTTTGACATCTCAAGACAATTTAGGGAGGCCTAAGATATCAGAAGGTCAAGGACCACATGATGAAGAACACCGGCAAATGCTTCACAACTTGGTTCATCTCTCTATGGCTGCATTTGGAGATTCCATCAAGCTGTCCTCTGCTTCTCCAGAGGTGCAGGTGAGTTATGTTGTTCAATTGTCCCAACATTTATGATATTTAACATTGACTCAAAAACAAACCCTTTCTTTTAATCATAGTAGTTACAAACAACCAATGTTACCTTTTAATATTAAACATGCAAAATACAAGATAATACAATTCAATTCAGTTTATTTATATAGTGTCAAGACACAACAAAAATCACCTCCAGGCACTGTACAAAAACCTTCACATACATTATAAAAGCCCAATTAGTAAAATGCATCTATCTAAGCAAGCAAGCAGATTGCGTTAAATCTTCACTTTGTCACAGTCTCCCATCCTGAGCAGCACACTGGCAACAATGGAAAGGAAAAACTCCCTTTTAACAGGAAGAAACCTTCAGCAGAAGCAGGCTCAGAATGAGTGGCCATCTGCTTCGACTGACTGGGGTTTGAGAGGACAGGAAAGAGAAACAGACAAACATTGAATGACTGGTCCAGGTGTAGTTTCTTTGGGAAAAAAGATAAAGAAAAACATATGTTAATGATATAAGTATGGCAGAGCAATTAAAGTAAGCAGCAGATTGAGGAATCGTGGTCAATTTGTTCTCCAGCACTAGTCTAAGTGTTAAGCTCGATGGAGACGGAGACAAACCCAGAGTGCAGACTCATTTCTCAAAACAAAAACTAATTAATTAAATAAAGAAAATAAAGCAAAACAAAAGCTGACGTGGAAGCAACTCAAACATAACAAAAAATCCAAGAACGTGGCAAGGCAAGGCCTCAAGAAAACAAAGCACAGTGAGCAGCAACAAACAACGAACAATGAACCGGCGGATTGTGAGAGAAGTGACCGGGTTTTTGAATACTGAGGGTGACGACGTAAGTGGAAACAGGTGAGTGGGGATAATGAACGACAGGTGGAGATAGGCGTGGCAAGGAGGGTAAAAGAGTGACAGAGGAGGAGTGAAATACAGAACACAAACAGGAAAAAAACAAACTGAAACACTAACCACAACAAAAACAACAAAGACAACAAACCCAAAAACATAAAAATCCAAATCCTCACACTAAGCTTATAGCAGCGGAACTAAGGGATAGCTTAAGAAACCCAAGCCAACCCTAACTATAGGATTTATCAAAAAGGAAAGTCTTAAGCCTAGTCTTAAAAGTAGACAGGACGTCAGCCTCACAGACAAAAATTTGAAGTTGGTTCCACAAGAGAGAAGCCTGATAACTTAAAGCTCTGCCTCCCAAGCTACTTTAAGAAACTCTAGGAACCACAAGTAAACCTGCACTCTGAGAGCAAAGTGCTCTGTTAGGAAAATATGGAACAATACCATCTTTTATATACAATGGAGCTTGGCTGTTTTGTATGTCAAAAGTAAGATTTTAAATTCTATTCTGAATTTAACAGGGAGCCAATGGAAAAAAGCTAAAACTGGAGAAATCTGATCTCTGCTTCTAACTCTTATCAGACGTCTGGCAGCAGTAGTTTGGATCAACAGAATTTTTTTTAAAGAGTTTATTTGGACAACCAGATAATAAACAATTACAATAGTGCAGCCTAGACATGATAAATGCATGGACTAGTGTTTCTGCATCATTTTGAGACAAGATGTTATTAATTTTAGAAACATCTTTCTTCCACCTACATATTACGTAGGTGAAGGGAAGTGGTTCTAGTAACATTTTAAATGTGGGGGTAAAATACATATTTACATTCTCCCCCACAGCTTAAACAAGTTTAACACACTGGCTCTCATCTCAATGCCATTTACTCACATTTAAAATGTGATCATATCTATGTCACCATGTGCTTACAATAAATGTAAGAGCAGTTTCTCTTACTGCAGCTTCTATACACTTTAACTCCTGTATGATCAGTTATTCAGACAACCTGAATCCATGGAACTGGGTGGGTTTGGGGTATGACAAGCTGGTGAATCAGGAGGCCTAAAGCAGTAAGAGTATTGAAGTGTCCCTGTATCACTGAGAAAAGAAATCCCCCCCTGAGAATTATTTTTTACTGAATATGGCATGTCAAAATCATAATGAAACTGAAGAGATGTCAAAGGCATCATGTATTTGGAATGTATTCAAAAAGTGACTCTCACTGATAAATGGCTACAGCATCACCTTTTCTGAGCTAAGCTGCAGCAGGAGGAAAGAAAAAAAGAAACTACATGATAAAAACAGCAGTTCTGAGCTCCAAGCAGGATAATGAACCAGAAATAAATTCAGTGTGGATTTAAAGTAACAAAATAAATATAACATATACTTTTTTGTATACAGGAAGGTAAAAGTTAAATTAATCACTTTTAAAATCAGTCTTTATAAAACTTGTCATTACCAACACTGGCAAAAAATAAACAATTTAAAAAAATATATTAGTTTAAAAAAAAATTTCCCCTGTTTTAAAGATATTAGACACCCTTACTTTAAAATTAGAGAATATAAAATGTAAAGCTCTTGAATCATTGCTTTCTTTAATCCTTTCTTTCCAAGCAGTCAAACTTTCTTGTAATCTTTTAAATGTCCCTAAAATTTCTTCAGATTTTCTGAAGATTTTTAACATCTTTTCTTTGAACTTTGAGTACTTTCACTCTGCATACTTCAACATTTTCAGAGGTTTTTTTCAATTTCTTTTTATGCTTTTGTTCAATTTTTCATGCAGTGTTGGAGTTTGTTAGGTAATCTGGTTTTCAAGGGAAGACAAAAAGTGTCAAGCTAAATTTTTGACAAAATGTGAATTACTTTTGTTCTTACATATTGAGCTTTTTGGGAAACTAATATGGTTTCTTTTGGTTTTAAATGTACAATGAGCTTTTAGAAATTCAACCAACAATGGATGGTCAAAGTACCACCAGAAATGCTCTGCAGTTCAAGAGGTATGATGAGTTTAAGTTTGAGATAAAGAAACATAGTGCTATTAAATGACAAATCTGCTTAATTGAGAGTGAAGGTCATTGCAAACACCCATCAGACAAAGAACAAAGACTACAACAAAAATTTCTTACATGAATCCCATCACAGGCAAAAAGAGGTTTTGTTGGTTTGTACCCAATTCAAACCTCTCCTCAACCCTCCCATTTGACCCAATTGGCACCCATGGAGCCTCAGATGCTTTTCTCCTTTCTTGAGAATGGAGAGGAAGAGGCCTGCTGTACGTCTGGGAGGCTTACTGTTTACCTCCCCCTCAACACACTCACACATCTAGACGTTTCCATCCATCCTGGAAGGAAGTGGTGCAAAGAAGAATAAGCTTTTACATAGACGCCATTTCCTGTCACTGCATCAGCATGCACATGCACAAACACACAAGAGTCAAGGCTACAATAGTCATAAATTAGTATCCACACACATTCACCTTCACTTGTGTGTGTGTGTATTTGCTCCCTGGTGTGTATCCATTGTATAACAGAACTGACAGCAGAAAATTGTAAGCAGCGAGTCAGACACATTCAGCTGGCTCTCAAACTGTAACACTAAACCAAAACACCACACACACACAGAAACGTGCCTCACTCATTGTTTAAATCAACAAATTAAAATCACACTGGTACAGATAAAATACAAATACAACAAATGGTATAAATTATTTACAGTATTCAAAATTGTATAATTGTTTGTGTGCAGGACAAATAGTGCAGTCTGACAGTTCAAGGTTACATGGTTTAATGTAGAACTTCATATTTTTCCCTCCCAATCTGACCAGCAATGACATGTTTAGCTGAATGTCATCATCAACCACTGGCTGTCCAAGTGGTGTCCTGATATCAACATGGGCTACGTAGATAATTGGAGTCCACTTTGGGGGAAACCTGGTCTGATGTAAAGAGATGGCATCCATCCCACTTTGGATGGAGTTGCTCCTCTTTTTAGGAATTTGGCCGATTTTATTAGTCATCTAAATTACTGACAACCCAGGGTCCAGTCCAGGAAACAGAATTGTAGTCCTACACCCCTCTCTGCTGTTTCTCCTCTGTTACCCACCCAAACCTGCATTGAAAGAATGTCATCTCACCAATGGCCCAAAATAAACAAACAATACTTATTTTTCATAAGTCATTAAAATCTTATAGACATAAACAGTTAATTTATGAGAACAGAAGAATAAAACTATTAAATGTGGATTATTGAACATAGTATCTTATTTAATGATTTAATAACTGATCATTATACTGATGTCGGGATGTGGACCCTTTTTTACATTTTATGTATTATTTCAGGTAATCCTTGTATTTAAGTGCTTGTTTAGTTACTTTATTCCTCAGTCAGTTTTGCTTCTTCAGTTTTCTACTCTGCTTGGGTGTTTGTAATCACTTCAGTGCCTTCATATTCTGCCTCTGTGTTCTTCAGGGTGTGCAATCATTAGTTAACCAGTAGCTTAACCATAGAATTACTTTGCTGAACTGTCACTGGTGTGTTAGATTTAAGAGTTTTTTTTCCCACAGCGAGTTCTTCTGTTGTTCCTTGTGCTCACCGTTGCATTGTTCCAGCCGCTGGATTCCTGTGTTCAAAAATAAGTAGACATTTTCATTGACTCCTGAGTACAGAGTTCAGTCTGCATCCTGGGTCTGTTTTCCTCACTCCACCACTTATCGTGACAGAATGCTTGAACCAAAAGTTAAGGACCCTGCAGACTCTTCACTCCAGGACCTCTTGATGGCAGAAGTGTTGTCTTCTGTGGACACGTTGGCACTAAGCACACAGGTCCAGGGCCTGTTGGTTGCTGTTGGCTGCTGTGTCCATTACCCCAGACCTCAGATGTCAGGTGGAGATTTGTAGTTCCATAGTGGAGGACATCCTGTGATCCCAATGGGCAATGCTCCTCTTCCAGAGTTCTGGGAACTGTTGTTCGGGGTTAGCCAGCTGAGGGTGCACTTGATTCAGATGCTCGGTCCCTCTTGAGTCAGTCGAGAGGTCTTCAGCACCGTCTGTAGGTTCTCCAGTGTCTTCAGAGCCACCTTCTGATCTTGTTCCTGGGCTGCCTTCTGTTTCTATTCCTGAGCCTGGGCCATTTTATTCTGTTCCAAGCCTCCAGAGTCCCGGGCCAGCCTTTCAGATCTCTGCCGCTGCTTAGCTATATGTATGGTTGGGCTACTAGCCCTCCAGTTTTTCAGGTCTAACTTTTCTCGGTGGTAAGCACTTGAACTTAGCACCTCTCAATTGTCTAGGCCAGGGGTGTCAAACTCCAGGCCTCGAGGGCCGCTGTCCTGGGAGTTTTAGGTTTTTCTGCTCCAACACACCTGATTTAAATGATTTAATTACCTCCTCACCAAATCATCAAGTTCTCCAGGAGCATGGCAACAACACATCCATTTAAACCAGGTGTTTTAAAGCAAGAACACATCTAAAACATGCAGGAGAGCGGCCCCCGAGGAATGGAGTTTGACACCTGTGGTCTAGGCCTTTCATGTGGAGCTACCAGTTGCCTACGAGAGACTCGAGGCAGTCTATTCATGTTTCCTATGCCTTATGTTGGGTCGCAGGCAACTGGTACCTATCTCCAGCCATCACTGTGTGAAAAGAGGAGTACACTCTGGATAGGTTGCAAGTCCATCACAGGACCACTGACACAAATAACCATTCCAGTCTCACACCTAGGGACAATTTAGAGTTACAACTGAACTTAACAGGCATGGTTTGGTCTGACGGAGTAAAGATGAGTACCTGGAGAAAACCCATGTGTGCACAGGGAGAACATGCAAACTCCATACAGAAAGACCTCTAGCTGGGAGGCAATCCTGAAACATTCTTGCTGTGAGGTGACAGCTCTAACCACTGTTCTGTTGAGCCGCCCTGACTTTAAACACAAACACTTAACATAAATAGGATTAGTGTGCTGTCGGGTAAAACCTTAAAAATGCTTTTAAATTAAACTCTTATTTATTAAGTTAATCTCCTGTTCATCCCTCCTCCCCTGCCTCTTCTCCCCTACAGCAGATCTCCCAGCTCCTCTCCCTCCTCCGACAGGGTCAGCTACAGCCAAGGACAAACTTCCGTGGAAACAAATACTCAAATCGAAATGGCAGGTATGTCTGAATGATCTTCGATTGTGTCAGCAGAAACTTGTTTGTAACATGACACTTTAAAAGGAAATGCTGTTCTATAAAATTCAAAGTACAAGTAAAGCTACTTGAAAATGAGACATTTTTTCCTGCTGTGACTGGTAGGAGCACAGTTGAGAAAGAGTTAAGAGATAAGAAGTATAGATGGCTTTGACCCCTCTAGTAAAGCACCTCCATATGAGCAATTTAGTCCAGCTCTATTCCCAGGTACCTGTGGCTGGAGACTGTCCTCACATCATCTTCCTGAATCATCACTGAGTTTGGTTTGGACTTGCTACTAAAATGCACAACCATCTCCTTAGTCTTGGTGATGTTAAGCTGCAGATTGTTGTGGTGGCATCAGTTCACAATGTCTCTGATGTGGTTCCTGTACTCTGTTTCACATTCTCCTTCCATACAGCCACTGATCACTGAATCATCAGAGAATTTCTGAAAGAAACAGCTGTCTGATTTTGTTTTTAACCATGTTTCCTAAAAACCATTACTCAAAATACAGTTCATTGGCTGGGAGAGTTTTATTTTTTAAAGTTTCTCTTCTTGTTCAATGTTATCTCTTTTTTCTAATCACACTGTGTGAAGTACTAAATCAGAGCATAGTGGAAAATCAAACATCCATACATCCATTTTCTTTACCTACTTTTCCTTTCTGAGTTGCAAGGAAGCTGGTTCCTATCTCCAGCAGTGACTTTGTACTCTGCCTCACTGCAAGAGGTGGAGTAAACCCTTGATGGTCACGAGTCTATCACAGGGCCACAGAGATACAAATGAGACAAACAACTATTCCTGCTCTCACTCACAAAAATTGAACTGTATGGATATTTTTTGTCTATATTTGTGTGCAGATATGGAGGTCAGGATTGCTCAGATTGGCAGAGCACGAAAGACAGTGGACACGGTGAGAGTGAACCTGGAGATGTGGACTGGGAACCAGGACGAGAATCACCCATAGATTCACAGCTGGAGGAAGGGCTCAGCCTGCTCAGTAATTCTGGTAAAAACATTTTAATAAACTGGTCAGATAGAAAATCATAAATTTTACTTGCTAAAAGAATAAGGACTAATTCACAATCTGCCGAGGTTTTTTATATGCTGTTACCACGACTTCAGAAACAAATATCAGCAGAAATATCTGGCACACTGAAACATTTATCCTGTGATAAATATAAATTACCAAATGATTGATACCAAAAAAAAAATGATATCAACAACCAGTATCCAAATTAGTACATTTTGTGTGTGTAACAGTGGAAATGTTAAAAGAACCTGTCTTAACCTGTTTCTTTTTACAGAAGGCCACTTCACAACAGAAATCAGGATGCTGTATGCAATTTGATTCAGTCCAAAACAGAAAACATCAGAGAACATTTTTTTAAATCAATTAATAAACTGAGTTTTAATGCAACGTTGTAGGACAGGTAATGTTAAAAATGTTATTTGTACAAATTGTGCTGCAATGACCCTAACCCTAACCCTGTAATGAGTTTTTTTTTAACCTGTCAGATGGCAAAACTAAAGCAAAGAACCAAGACAGACAATCATGACAAAAGGTTTTAATAAATACATGACTGGTCTGTGACAGCTGTCTTCCCCAAAGATAAACAAATCTATTTTAGCCCAAAATATACTAAAGGCTTTTTGTTTGGCAGGAATTCTTCAGTGGTATGAAGGCCAATGCTTCTTTGTGCAGCATCTGAATGTGTGAAAAAGTGTGTTAAACATATTCTTCCTGGCATTGTGGTATTGTTGTAGTCACCGCCTCAAGGCAAGTGGAGGGGTCTAATGATGGAGGACCGAGCTTAACTTTATGACTGGACAGTTAGGAGAGAAACAAAAGAGTAAGAGGGAGTTTGTTTTGTTGTGTAGATGATGCCTGACTCACTTTCCAGTCTGGAAGATGTGAAAGCAGAAAAACTCACACCTGACAGTCTTAAAGTTTTGATGGCATCATCACGCTACCACATTCTTCTTGCTTTTTTCCCCGTCTGATTCATACATTCATTTCTTTGTATGTGACAAAGCTATGTGCATTCAGAGCAGAAGATTGGAAATGTGTCCTTCCTGATGGTTAGCTAAAAAAAGCTGTTCAAAGTCAGACAAAGAAAGTTAATGAGGTTTAGTTTACAGGCTAAATGCATAAATAGAAAAACAACTTTTGTCTTTGAAAAAACTGCCTGAAACATTACATGTTTTGTAGTTCAAACAGGAATGTGGGCAAAATATGTCAAAACAAAGAGAGCAAAGTGGACGGAATAAAAATAGTGTTATCTCTGAGGTATTTTATATTTTCCTGATGGTGCTTAATTCCCCCAAATGATCATGGTTTAATGAAGGAAACCAAAGTTCCTGATCAGTTGAAGCTAAGGAACATTTTAGTCCACAATATTCATCTGGAGGATGTATGCATAGGTTGCTTTCTAGTTGTTTTCATCAATCCACTATACAGTACTTGGGTAAAAAAATCTCTTTCAGAAACAATGATTGTAATGTTTAATGAATAAACAAACTGTAAATGTCTCTCATAAGTTTACTACATTTTAAAAACTTGCTTTTTAATTAACCTTGGATTTATTGTTTCCACTATTATATATATATAAAATACACGCACACACACACACACACTCATACACACACATGTATGTAAATTCTTATTTTGCCCTATTTGTTCCAAATGGGTGGTTCATCTACAAGCTCGGGTCCTCTACCAGATGCCTGGGAGCTTGAGGGTTTTATTCAGTATCTTATCAAAGCTCAGGTTTGGACCACTTCAAAGAAGAGTACTGCAAGCTCCGGGCCTCGTTAATGTGGTGGACTGGCTTCACGCCAAAAAAGCAGGACCTTTTGCCAGGAGAAGTGCCAACTATTTTTAACTTTAAAAGAAAGGCAAATGGAGTGGAGTATGTTACCACAAAGAAGAGGTAAAACAAGGAGCTTTTAAGCTCAAGCAGGAGGATGCACTGTCATTAAAAGGTATGAGCTGCTTACAGGCCGACAGCCTGAGATCAGTTTGTGATTATATTTGTGAAAAAATATAAACAATCCATGTGTGATTAAACAAATGTCAGTGTCTTTATGCACATTGTGTCATGATGGTCCTTGTGATTATTAGAATCCAAATCTAACCCAGCTGTCAGTTCAGGTTCATACTGGTATGGTTGTATATCCATTACTTCCAGCATTTCTTCATACACAAAAAAATGCTTCTTCTTCCTTTTCCACTAGTAAACAACCAGACAGTAGCGGCTTTCTTGGTTGTTCAGTACTCTTTTAGGGGCTGGCCAGGGCACACTGTACATCTTGAGCCTAGGACAACAACTCCTCCAAATCAGCCCACTTTGGTATTTATTGACTAAAATGCTGAAAACAAGTTATTTTAGGCCAGAGAAATGGATCTCTGAATGTGGAAGTATTTGACTACGTAACATTCATGAAATGTCAATATTTTCAGATTGATTTCAGTTCATATTTAAAGTCTAACAGGTGCCCCATTGAAGGCGGAATAGTAATTACATCTGAAACTTCAAATTGTCCTTTGAAATGTTGCAATCTTATATATGGTGGGTTGGAAAAGTTTTCATCCATTTGGTCTTCTGTACTTGTCTACCCACTGAACAAACATACACACCTATGTGTGATCCTGACTGCCTCCATCCTACAGTGCAAGGTCCCTTGTGCCTCCATCCCACTGCATTCCCTCCCTCCAGGATTAAGTTTGACTATGAGCCCCAACTGGAGGTTTGGTGTGAGTCAGTCTGGTTCAAACTTGAGAACTTAATCTCCAGTGAGATGCGAGGGTCTTATTCTAGCTTTTGCCTGAGAATAATACCTAAATGTCCAACTAGGTGTACTAACACTGTGTTAAATACATGTATCTGTGCAGCAATGTATGAGTCAAGTCATGTCAAATTTATTTATTTGTGTGTATGTGACTTGACTTGCAAGTGGAATTTGCAGTAGGAAATCCTGTTTGGCACTTCATATTACTTTTGTGGTTCTTTTTGTCTGCAGATGATGTTTTCTCTGAGGTCAGCAACAACGGCTGGATGGCCAGGCTCTCCCTGCCACTTACAATTGATTACCATGAAAACATTTTTGTTCCCAAAGGGCCTCCATCCCCAGAAAGTGAGCTGCCTCTGCAGGATGGCCTAAATTCATCCGCCTCCTTCTCTACCTTTGGTAAAGTAAATATTCTAAAACACATTGATGCTTTGAGTTTGCCTTTTAAACTTTCCAGAAAAATACTTACAAACAAAATGAGTATGTTTGTGCCTAAAAGAAAACGGTAATAAATATATTTTCATTAAAACTCCAGACAAACAGTACAGTGACGCCTCCTCACATTTGAATTTTCCTCAGGTAAAACTCCAGAAAAGGTTGGCCCACTGGGTGAAGCTTTGTTGTCTGACGTCAGCACACTGTTCAAAATTCTAATGACTCAGAAGGCTGACACACATCTAGACCCACGGCCCAATATCCTGTACAGACTGTCAACAGAGTACCACCGCTCTGTGGGCTTGGATACCACCACAATGGCTGCAGGAAATATCCCAAAGAATTGTGCAGAAAAGAGGCCAAACCCAGCTGCATCTTCACCGTTTTATCAGTAACTGACATTACTTGAAAGAACACTGAGAAAGACTGACAGATGGATGAATGTTTGGGAAAACATTTATCCATCCATGTTTGGGAAATTATGTATGTATTATGTATGTAATAAAGTTGTGATTTAAATATCTTGATCTGTAAACAAAATAATTTGTTTTAAGTCAGAAAATATGCATTTTTTTCTGCAAAAAAAAAAAAAAAAATTAAGATATACTGTATTTAGACTGTACCCCCTTTAAACAAGATCAGGACACCACTCTGCTCTTCCTGACCTACATGATAAGGTACAATGTATTCAAGTAGCTGCAGTTTGCAGTTCACACTATCTCATGTCACTGTTTCTTAGTCACTGGATTTCTAAGATCGATTCCAAACTGAGGAATTAACATCAGTAATCAAAAAACATTCAAAAGACAGATGTTGTTAAAATGGTGCAAAAGTACTCTTAGAAAAACCTGATTGGTCATTGAGGTCCAGATTTACCTTCTATTTAAGGTGAATAGAGCAAAAATGATTTGAAATGTCTGCAGGCTGATTAAAAAAGGAATAAAACTGCAAGAAGGTAGATTTTAAACGTTTAAATTAAAAAAAACTGCTGCAGTTAATTTTAAGTCATTGCTTTAAAAAGGCCTTAACAGTTCCCCAGCTTAGTTTTCCCCCACAACAAGCACTTTGTACATTTACTGTAAAGCTTTTTGCAGTATGATTGTTTTTCTTGATTTTGACATACTTTTTGTAAATTTGCTTTGAAATCCAAATCTTGTTTAAATTGTAGTCAGGTAAAATATAGAAAGTTTATCTTTTTTTCATTTAAAGTACCAATACATAATCATAGAAGCACTTGCATTGCTATTCACCATTTATTTTTATCATAATTTTCAGTTTGCTGTTTCTAATACAGAATTGAACATACCCACAAAAAAGCATGTTTACCTCAGTTGAGAATAGTGTTTTCACTTTGAGCAGCAGTACAACATCTGGAGTAAGGAAAAAACTAACTACAAAAAACTCAAAAATGTCCCTATAGACATTAATGGGATTTAGTTGAAGCAAGTAGTAAAATCCAGCTTTATTTGGAGCTCAACAGCTCAGACTTCACAGCAGAAACATATTTCAGTTTTAACGGGTCACAGACAGTTGGACTTTTTAGAGCTCAACTGGGGTTTTCAGATCTTTAACAGTTCTTACACAGTCAGTTTAAATTAAATGAATTTTGGAAATTTGGCCACAAAATGTTCAATGTAGAGTTTATGGATGACACAGTAACTTTGAACTGTCTGAATTTTCCAACATTTTTGCAAATTAACTCTTACTCAGTAATAAATCTGCTGCAGTTGTAGGTTTGAAGTTTTTGTTTTAGTATGTGATTTGAATTTCTTTTTTCTTTAGTTTGCCTTTATATTTTGTGTTTTGGTTTCACGTTTTGACTTCTGACATAAGCAATTTTATGTACAAATTTGATGAACAGTACCTAGTTATTACTTTCTTCCTTAAATCCTGTGGCTGGACAGCTTTTCATTCAAAGTTTTAACATTTTGGCTAATGTTTTTGTTTAGTAAATGATGACATTGTGGAATCTGTTGTGAGGTTTTGTTCACTACAGGTTAGATTGAAATAAATGTAAAACCTGATAGTACCAAATAAGTTTTATGTCAAGTATGTTTTTTATATGGAAAACCCAAGAACTGAAAAAGAGTGGATTTTCTTTGTACATATTAAATATGGTCAGTCAGTTTACATAAAATAAGATTCAAAAATAACATTTAAACACAGGAATGGTCAAACAACTTGTTTTGGCGAAGTTAACCCACTGTTTTGCTAGCGTGATAGACAGACAGACAGACTCTGTTATGGACAATGTAGACAATGTGTGGACAAAAACAATTAATAATTTAAATAAATAATGACTTGTCTATTAACAGAATTGTTGGGGCAAATATTTCTCATAAAAAAACATCATTCTTTTAGGAATAAAATGTGCTAATAATATCATAATACAGAGAAATAAACACAGTTAAGTTAAATTATTTATGTCCCATGTTTTAGATGGGGAACCGATTATTTCAGACAGCTGAAATATTTGGTTCCCCCCTGGTAACTTTTGCAAAAAAAGAACAAATGTCTCCAAATTTACAAGACTTGTTGTCCATGATGAGAGGAATAAACACAGTTAGACTTATTGGTAAATTATTTTTGTCCCATGTTTTAGAGGGGGAACCGATTATTTCAGACAGCTGAAATATTTGCTTTCCCCCCTGGTAACTTTTGCAATTTGCAGTTGCACCACAACTGCTTCCACTCACCTCGATCATCATCATCATATGAAATAACTTTTTGTCACAACATAAAATAGTGACTGGTAAAATATTTGAGTGGCTGGTAAAAATTTCCACCCCTGCTCTCAGCCACCATCTTCTACTTAAGACTAAGCTGGGACTCCATTCTTTGTTGGATTGTTGAATGTCACATGACTATAGGAAACCAGCCCATCTGAGATTTCTTTCTTTTTTTTTTTTACTATTTTTAATGCACTAAATACACAGTGCTTTTTCTTTGTACTCCCCCTGTAGTCATTTCTTGAGTGAGAAACCTGTTCATTTCCTCTGGAAATTCTTCAGGTGGTCTTCTGGAATAAACCCTACCTTCTATCCCAGGTAAGAAGTCAGCTCAGTCAACTCATCAAGAGAATTACTGTCTGTCTGCTCTTCACCATCACTTTCCACTGCCTCTCCTCACCTTCACCTTCAAGATTTTGCTTTTACTGTAACTCAGCATAAGGAAAAAAATCATAAGAACATTATCATATTTAATCAATAACCTTTCCCTCCTGCAGATTAATCATCCTGATAAATTGTTTAAACTCCTTGTCCCCTTCACAGTAAAACCTTTTACTTGTCTTCTGTTGTGTCCTGCCTTTGATGCTAGCTAAAATGGGTCTTGATCACAGAAATTACACAGTTATCTCATTTTCAGACTTTCATGAGAATGCCTATAATGAATTAGATGTTTTCTTTTACACTTTTACCGTAGTGTATTTGTTTTGCTTTACATTTTATGGGGGCTGCAGCTCATTAGAACTGTTGCCTTATCACATGAAGGTCCTAGGTTCTAAGGTCTTTTTGTGAGGAGTTTACATGTTCTCCTGGTTTATGTGAGGGGTTTTCTCCAGGTACATCAGTTTCCTCCCGCAGTCCAGATACATGCAGGTTAAGTTAAAAAGGGATTCTAATTCGGCCTTGTTTGGGAAGGTTCATGGTTGTGGGCCTCTTTATGACCCTGTGATGGACTGGTGACTTGTTCAGAGTGTCAACCTGTTTTTCACAGAATAGGATACAACTGCTGGTGCTCTGATCCATTTATTGTAAACATCATGATGGCTCAGTTTGTAATGAGACTGCTGGTGGGTTTGTGGCCCCCAGGCTTGCCGTAGGAGGCTTCTTTCAGTTGTCATCTGCTGTATTGTCTTCACTTACATGTGTCCTCAAAAGTTCTGTTTAAGAAAACATATTGATCGCTCCTGCAGAACTCCTGCCAAGTGGTGAACCAAAACAGAACAGTAAACAACCTTTTTCTTGACTATTTTTTTCCTCTGTAGTAGTACTTCACCTCAGATTCAACTGCAGGAAGAAGCATTTATTGAATTATTTTTATTAAATATATATGTTATTTCACAAGGGGACAGTATGACTAATGAGTTTTGACTTCCTTTCTTGCTGAGCTGGTTTTCTCCAGCAACGTTAACTCAGTTTTAAGGATGCATACTGTACTATGTCCCAGTTTAGATTTTTTTTTTAAATCTACTAAATCAGCAAAAAACAGCAGATAAACTTCCAGAGTTTTGTGATGATGTTACATAGTGCATTTAATCATCTTTGCTTGAATAATTGTACAGAAAACAAAAGTATTCAAATCTAAGAAAAGAACTACCTAATGTTGCCGATAAAATTAAACTGAGCTGGTCAACAAGTTGTCATGTTAATCTTAATAATTACTTGATGCATTTATTTCTGCAGCTTGAAAGTGTAATTTTTTAAGTCTGCAAAGAGATCAAACTGATCCAGTGTCAGTAAACGTGAAATGCATGTTTACCAAGCTTGGATGAGAAAGAAATAAAGTGAGCAGTACATTAAGACTGTGCTGCTTCATCAGTTGAACAATGCACAATCAGTTAGTTACTGTAAAATATTAAAATAACTATGCTGGATTTAAAGGCAGCAGTGATGCTACAGTTTCAGGAAACACTGGAGGGCAGCAACAGCCAGCAAATAAACAGCTCCATCTTCAAACGTTCAGAAGAGTCCAGTGAAGCATCACCTCAGAGCCTGATTGAAAGGCTTCACCGTGAACAGTATTTTGTTTGTTTATTTGTTTTTACACAGATAATTGATCAATAATCAGTAATTTAGGAAAATGATGCATCCAGAAACATCATATTATAGGACATGACAGAGGATTGTTGTCCAAAAAAGAACTTTACAGCTGGAGTCATTAAACAACAAGTTCAACAACTGCTTTCAACTGAGCAGTGTTGTACTGAGCCAGTCTTGTCAGATGTTCCTGTCAGTGTTCCTGCTGAGTGCTGCAGATGCAGAGGACTATTTACAGCTGTTTCCGTGGTGACAACATCAGATCACACCACAGGCTGGAGCTGAGTGTTTACCTGTGATGGCTGTCTCAGATGGAACAAAATCTGAGACAGAAAAAATATATACAACCTGAAGCTTTTTCCTTTCTAAAACCCAACAATAATTCAGGACTTGTTTTGTAATAATCTAAGGGAACATAATGGTTCAACATTTTGATGTAGAAACTGTAGAATAAGAGTAAAGTAAATAAAGCTAAGTAAATTTTATTTACAGCATATAGTGCCTTTCAAGATAAAAATCACAAGGTGCTTCACACCAAAATAATTTATGACACCAGACAAAATACATCAAGGTAAAGTAAAAATAATAAAACCCCAAAGAATATCACAAAAACAAAAAAGAATGCTATCCCAATGCCAGTCTAAAAAAATGAGTCTTTAGCTTTTTTTCCCATCAAGTCCACAGAACGTAGATAGAAGGGCAAAGAATCCAGAGTGTCAGGGCAATGACTGAAAAGGCTCTTTAAAGTAAAACTCGGGTTTAGAGACAAATAGCACACTCTGATTAGTCAACTTCAGGGTCTTGTTGGTGACATACAGCTGTAAAAGTTCAGAAATGTATAAAGGTGAATCACTATGCAAAGCTTTAAAAGGCAACACCAGAACTTTGAACTGAGTTCTGTTTGAACGGGAAGCCGTGTTCACAGCCGTGAAGCAGTGAGATCAGTAAAAGTGTGAAATGAGAGCTGCAGATGATTCATCAGATTTAATCAGGCAGGTAAAAATAGAATTACAATACTCAATGCACAATGAAATAAAAGCATAAACAAACATGTCCATCTCCACATTTAAAATGGTAGTGCTAAGTTTACAGATATTTCTTAGCTGAAAAAAAGAACACTTAACATTTGCATCAAGCAACAGATTACTATCAAAAGTAACCTCCAGGTTTTTAATGACTGGCTTGAAGTGAGAGGACAGGAAACCCAGGTTTCCAACAACCGAGGGTTATCTGGAGCAAAAATAAAAACCTCAGAAAGTTGTCAAACAACCAAGACTTAATACATTTTAAACACTTCTGCAATATAAATACTTAGATTTAAAGGTAATAAAAAGCTGAATACCAAAATTATAAGAAAAAGAAGTGTTACAGCTGCTACTGCCGGTGTATATACTTGTTCTGTCCTCACCAGATTAGTGATGTGTCGTACAAGAACGAGTCATTCAAATGAACAAATCTTTAGAGTGAACGAACTGAACCAAATCACTTTATTCACTGATTTGTTTGTTACTTAGTTCAGCGGGAGTGGAATTTCTCTCTGTGTTCTGTGACTCACTCATGACGTAAATCTAAACAACAGCAGCGTGCGGGCGGGGCGGGATTTACTCACGTACTGCCATCGACCACTGATTTGTTCAGTGTACTTAGTGCTGATATGCGCAGAAAAAACGTACTGCCGCCGAGATGTTTTTTGTTTTTTTTCTGCCGAGATGTGATAGACATCATAAAGAGTAGACCCCCCATGGGCTGCAGGGGCACAGAAAATACAGCCGCCATCTTGGAGTTAGGGTTAGGGTTTAATTATTCGTTTGCCTTTGTCTCTTTCCTGTCCTCTCTAACCCCAGCAAATCAAGGCAGATTGCCGCCCAAGCTGAGCCTGGTTCTGGTTCTGCTTGAGGTTTCTTTCAGTAAAAAGAGTTGTTCCTTTCCACCGTTGCCAAAGTAATTGTGAAGAAATGGAAGATTCAGCTCAATCTGATAACTTTTATTAACTGTGATTTCATCATGTATGTGAACTTTTTTGTAGTTTCCTGAGATGACTTGTTGTGAAATGGCACTAAATAAATAAACTAAATTGAACTCAACCATTCTTTTTTCTCTTTCTGTATTTGAGTCCATGTTATCACTATTGTGTTTCTGTGGGTTCTTGTTTTTCTCATGCGTTTCCTGTGCCACTATTCACTTGCTCTCAGTTCAATAGTTCTCTAGTCAGCTTGCCACACCCATCCATACCTGTCCCTAGTTTCTAATCAGTGACCTGTGTCCACTTCCTCATCAGCCACTGCCTATATAATTTGTTCTTTCGCTGCCATTACTCACTGGTTCATTGTATAGGGTTTGTTTCTGCTCTGTGTCTACTTAGTGTTTATCCCGGCTGCCACGTCAGCCTTTTCTTTTCCTTTTTGTTACTAAATTGTTTTCTTTAAACTCAACTAGAGTCTGCATTCTAGGTTCACTCAGCACGCATATTACAGAATGAACCAGCAGAACCACAAGCTAGATCTCATTACCTGTATAGATCTTGCCAAGGAGGACATTGTCAAGATCCAGGCAGATTTAAGGAGAGTACATCCGCTCCGCTTCCTGGATGAGCCTTGTTGTCCAGCTGCAGCTCCCCTTGTGTCTCAAGAAATGACTGCCATTTCTCCTGTTTCTCCAGTGCCTTGCAGACATCGTCATCAGAGAAAGGCTGGTGCTGTAGTATCCTCCATGTCTCCAGCGGCTATATTTTGTTCCAAGTCTCGAGTACCAGCTCCACAAACTCCAGTTCCCGCTCCCGAGTCTTCTCCAGAGTCTTCAGAGTCAACTTCAGTCTTGAAACCCTCAATATTCTATGCCCACATAGAAGCCTCAGAGCTCCTGAACATTTCCTCTCAAATTCACAAACTCCTATCCAAAACACAACCTTGTCACCTAATCTAATAAAAAAATTCTCCTCTTCCGTCCTGGACCTCTCAGTGTCCCAGAATTCACCAAATTCCCTACAGAAATTACTCGTTTAAAAGGACAACTAATCAACGCTCCCATAAACTCCCAGCCCTTATCACTCTAAGAACCCCCGGTGACTCAGCTCTTCAAACCTGTTGAAACTTGAGTTTCAGGTAAGCTGTGAGTGTATCGTCCACATATCTGAACCAATGGCTTGGTGTAGCTCCCTCAAAGGAGTTCAGGGCACTACACCAAGCCATTGGTTCAGATATGTGGACAATACCTGGGTCAAAATTCAAGCGAAAGAAGTTGAAGCCTTCACCAGACACATCAACTCGGTCGACAACAACATAAAGTTTACCAGAGAAGATGCTGACAACAACAAGCTGCCTTTTTTGGACTGTCTGGTTCACATGGTAGGAGAGGACAGTCCTAACATTGAAGTCTACAGAAAACCAACCCACACAGATCAGTACCTTCTGTTTGACTCTCACCACCCTCTGGAACACAAACTCTCTGTCATCAGAACGCTACAGCATCGGGCCGAACATGTCCCCACGAAGACAGAAGAGAAGGAAAAGGAACAGAAGCACATAAAAAAAGCTCTCCAAACGTGTGGGTATCCCAATTGGGCTTTTGTCAAGTCAGCTAGGAAACCCACTAAACACACCACGGAACAGAACAAGGAGAGGGACAGAGGAAAGAACATTGTCATTCCTTACGTTCCTGGAGTATCCGAGAAACTCAGAAGGATTTTCTCTAAACACAACATCCCAGTACATTTCAAACCCAACAAGACTCTCAGGCAGAGGCTGGTCCACCCTAAGGACAAAACACCCAAACCAAAACTGAGCGGAGTTGTGTATGCAGGTAAGTGCAGCGAAGAATGTTCTGACCTTTATATTGGAGAGACCAAACAACCTCTCCACAGACGCATGGTTCAACACAGGAGAGCCACCTCTTCTGGACAGGACTCAGCGGTTCACCTACACCTCAAGGATAAGGGACACTCCTTTGAGGACCAAAATGTTCATATTTTGGACNCAGAGGAGGAGGTCTCAGATTTCAGCTTTCAAAAACATATAATGGAGCTTTAGACCTGATCCCCAGTCAGTTTCATTCCAATCAACACCTGCACTCATGTGACCAGAGTGGCCCATCAGTGAGTCAGACAAACAAGGACCCTAACGAGCCTCCATTGTTAGGAGAGTGAGAACAATGTGCAAGCAGTCCAGCTTACGTCACATCTCAGCTTTAAAAGCTCAACTCCACACTCTATTTCTGAATTAAGAAAGCTCCTCGGATGAGAAGCGAAACATTTTCAACTACAGAATAGAAGTCCAGTTGTTTTTGTTTTTTTTAACTTTTTTGAATTTACCATGGCCTGGATGACTGAGAATCTACACCAGCACAAAAAACAGTTGATAAACAGAGAATTTAAAGAGTGTATGTGATTTTTTTTTCTTTTTTTCTTTACACTTCCCACCCTTATGTTGACAGATCTAAATGATGTAAGATAAGCTGTGAAGACCTTTAATGTTGCACGCTGCAACTATGCAGCACAAAGTGTACTTTGATGGTTTTAGCCTGCACAGTGTGTTTTACTGATTTTGCTGCTGCCATAGGCTTTTCTACAGTTGCACACACTAAATCTTAAGATGCACTTTTGGACTGATGAGTGTTTTTGTATCATATGCTGATTGACAGCAAAGCCTGCTGCCCTCATTCCTGTTAGCGGGGATGCCCTCTGCTTCTGACTTGAAAATCTTCCTCTGTTTTGCAGATAGAGGCAGTTTTTCTGAGGAACCATTTGCCTAAGGCATCATGTTGAAGACTTTTTGTTTTTCAACCTCGCAACGCTTCTTTTGTATGAAAGTCCTTTGCTGCCTCCCTGCCTACAGAAATAGATGTAAACTCAGTACAGTTTGGTGGTGCAAAGAAGAATATTAATATAAGATTGAGGTTTTTGATTTAGTGAGCTGCTGTTTTTCTGCAGAATGTTTGTATAACAAGGTGGAAAGCTCAAAATTAGATAGACTGAAGTTATTTGCATAAAACAACAATAAAAATAACCCATCAAATAAATTAACAGAAGAGGTCTTAATGGATAAATAGGTTCTGCAGAAAGGTAATTAACATATAATTAACATTATTGTACCACTGACTTATTATTTCAGTGGTGCAAATGAGTCAGACCATTTTATTGCCGCATTAAAGCTGTGTTCATTAAAAACAGCTGACAACCACTTGCTCATCGGCTCATGGAAGCTGTTGTCAGCGGATGGACACTTCTGCATCCAATAAAACTTCTCCTCACTCACAGCTTACTTATAATCAGAGGTAATGTCAGGATTTGGGTATTTTCAGTTATTTTTTGATGATCCTCTATGTTTGATTTTCATGTTTCTTTTGTTTCATATTATGTTCCAGGGTTTACCCCAGAAAAGAGGCTAAGCCTGGTGGTAGGTGGTCGTTTGCCAGCCAATTGTCGGCTGCCCATAATTAAGTAAAATAAATAATTAAAGTTGACAGGAAAGTTCTTGATCTCAACGGGGTTTAACCTAGTTACATAAAGGAAAGAAAAAAAAACAGAAAAAAATCTAATTGACAACAAAAGTCATCTTAAGGCACTGTGTAATAGAAAAAGTCTGAATCATAAATCCAATTTAGAACTAGATTCAAAATTCAATTATAATCAGTTCAATTCCTATTATAACACAAAACATTCATATACAGTACATTATAAAATGCCAATTAGTAGAAGGTTCTCTAAAGAATCCACCAGATTGCATCAAATCTTCCTTTCATCTCAATTTCCTATCCTAAGCAGCACAGTGAGAGGGAGATAGGTGGACCAGTGAAGCTCCAGGTTCTGATGTTGGATGAATTTAAGTTCCTGGTGTCAGCCTGAGATAATTCTGAGATCAACCTAGGGTTGACCTTCCAAAGTATCAAGCAGAACACAGAGAGGTGAAGAAAAAAGAGCAGAAGAGTGGAGTGAATGGAGATAAGAGTCATGGGGGATTTGTGACAGAAGGGCAGCTGCAGGAGAAAAGGAAGATTTAAAGGATGGTAGTGAGACTTGCTGTGCTATTTACTGTAGAGATCCTGAAGGGCTCAGCTGGAAGAAGATATACAACAGCTTATTCTTTACTTTTGTGAATGTGTCATTGCATGGGATGATTACTTTATTGTTGTTTTTTTTCCTGTGTTGCCAAACTTTTTTCTTGTTGGTTTTTTATTTGTTTACTTATTTTTGGTAGTATTTGTTTTTGTCTTCTTCCATCTGCTCATTGTTATTAATCATCACACCTCCTTTTTATTTAGGTATTTCCTTTCCCTGTATGTATTGTTATGGCATGGCTCAATGACCATAAAAAACAGTAAGCATGCAGGAATAACTTTTAAAAATGTTTTATTTTAATAAAAAACACAACAACATAAAATCATCTAAGGGAGTCAAATGGGGGAGCTCCTCTCTCAAAGCGAAGACTCTTAAATGTGTTCCACTGGAGATACTGGCCAGCTCCCTCCAGTTACCAACTTCCAATTACGTGGGAACCTGCAAAGCCACATAGCTTAATCACACAGATAAAACTTACAGCAGTAGAGGTGGAAGTTGCGGAACACTCTGCCCCTTAGTAATAATACAGAGATTGTTGCGAGCCAGGAACTGGCACCGCTCTCACACTGAGACTGTGAGTTACCTTGAAAACATGTGGAAACAAGCATGAACTTTAATAACTTGTGTGTTGAGAGCTCGTACAATAGGAATGAACTGCATTAAACTCTAACAATAGGCATCTGTTAACTGTTTCAACTCGGACTGTTGTGATTCTGTCAAGTGACACAGTACATTAAGTTTTTTATTAACTTCAGAGTTCTTAAGTCAACTAAAATTGGAAAAACGGTCATTACCAAAATCTCCCCTTACTAATGGAACTGTGTTATCAGCAAAAACTGCATGGACCACATTCACAATTTTCTAAGGTGCCCGAACATGATATGGTTTTACCAGACTGATATATGATATAGCTGTTGCAGTTTGTGACAATCTGGAGCAGCAGTCAAATAGTTTTGCTTTGACAGTTGTTTTAGACCAGAGGTGTCAAACTCCATTCCTCGGGGGCTGCTGTCCTGCATGTATTAGATGTGTTCTTGCTTTAAAACACCTTGTTTAAATGGATGACTTGTTGCCATGCTCCTGGAGAACTTGATGATTTGGTGAGGAGGTAATTAAACCATTTGAATCAGGTGTGTTGAAGCAGAAAAACCTAAAACTCCCAAGACAGTGGCCCTCGAGGCTGGGAGTTTGACACTCCTGTTTTAGACATTGTATGGACCAGAAAACTTTGTCTGAAATGATGAGATAACTCTTGGTAACAACATCAGTATCTGGTCACCTGGAACAAACACAATGGTCAGCTTTTCTGTCATATTGATATTCTATTTTATTATGCACAGATGTCAATTTTCTTTTTGTGAGTTGTATAGCTGTATAAAGTCTAGCTGTCTAAATCCATTTACATAATTCACAAGGTTTTGAGGTGGCTCAGCTTCTTCCCACCCACTTTTCAAAGCAGCTAGTGGGCCACGCACAGTATGACCAAAAAACAATTCATTAGGACTAAAGGCTATACTTTCTTGTGTGACTTCTCTTGCTGTGAGAAACAGCCAATGTAAACCATTCTCCCACTCTGTATTCATCTGACCCCAGTATGCGCATAACACGGATTTTAATGTTTGTGTCATGAATGTTGGTGTTTTTGGTTTCTGTTATTTGTTTGGTATTTCTTGTTTAGGTTTGGTTGTCTTTTGGGTTTCTGCGTGTGTGTGTGTGTGTGTGTGTGTGTGTGTGTGTGTGTATATATATATATATATATATATATATATATATATATATATATATATATATATATATATATATATATATATATATATNTGGTCGCTACCATCAGACATCTCAGTCCACAAATGTGCAGTTCTAGGCACAGCCAAGATACTGTGCAGAACCCTCAACCTCCCGAGCTTAGAGGATGAGAAAGAGACCACCCGCGGAGGGTGAGAAGGGAATTTATATATATATGTTTTTTTTTTTGTTTTTGTTTTTTTTCAGTAAAGAAACTATTGACAGCTGATTGGTTGGAGACAACCCTTGCCTGAGACTCCAAGGACTAAATCACAGTTCAAATGTTTGATCAGGCACTGAAAGAAGTCCATCTTCACAGCTGAGCACTGTAAAGACCTTATTGTGACAGAAAACCAAATGGTTACAGAAAGCTTTTTTTTCCCCTCTCCTCTTGATGTTTCTTCAGAAACTTGTTCTAATTGTGTCAGTCAGTTTTTATTTCAGAGTTTCATTCAGATCTTGCTGCAACTGATCATCAGTGCTCCTGATATGTATCTTACCTCGAACATGTTGAGGAAAAAAAAAAACCAGCAGACCTTCCACCCTTTGGCATTCTTCTCCTCACTCTGCTGATCAAAGACTATTAGAGTGTTTATGCTGCTGGTAGAGAAGCAGCCACTGAACTCATTTCACAGGTTAATTAGAACAAAAAGATCAGCCTTTCAGAGGGCAAGAGGCTTTCGATTATTGAAAGGTTGAGCCTGGCTCTCATCCCTGCAGGCCTTTGGTGAACGGACCTAGTATATTGGGCTTCATCAAGGATAAATGCCACCTATCAATCACCTGATCACTCCCGGCTGCCATTATTACAGTGTTGTGATTGAGAGGTAAGCTTTGTAATCATCCTCAGGCAAATGCAGAATGAGAACATTAAAATGCTGCCTGTTTCAAGAAACCTAAATGAGTAGGCTATTTAAAATAAATAACAGAAACAAGAGTGAGCAGAGGCTGGGGAAGCTGAGGAGTTTAGTTTCAGCAGAAAAGATAAACTAAAACATGATTATAGAAACAAACATATTAAGTCCTTTTCTGAACATTAAGAGTTTTATGCCAAACAAAGATGAAAAAGTATCTGATTCAAAAACCACCACAAAAAAATTGTCATTCTCCAAGGTGCTTGAAAAACTAACTGGCCGTCTTTCTTTAAAGACCTAATCATGTAGAAGAACTGATCCTGTTCTGAAGCCTAAGAGTCCCCGGCCACTATTGCTCTTGTGCTGCCATGATTAGTGCCTCTTTGCTGTCTTTCAGTCCAGCCCTTTCTAGCCACTGGTAGCATGTGTTGATATCAGCCACTTCCTCAATCTGTAGGTGGTACATGTCGTGCAGGGGCCATCTTTCTTCTCTTCCACATTGGGTTTCTGCTTGGGTTGTTTCATCCTGTATAATGGTTCTGATGCTCACTAGTCCTCTGCTTCCCTCCTTTCTTTTAGTGTACAGTCTCAGGACGCAGGATATAGGGTGAAACCCAGCATGCATTGTGAGGAACTTTTGTCGATGGCTTGGATATTGTTCTTGGCTTTCAGCTGGCTCTTCAGGACCTGCCTTACTCCCCGTAGGTATTTGGTTGTGGTTGACTTCCTTGCCACCTGATCCTGGTTGCCATTTGTCTGCGGTATTCCAAGGTATCTGTAGCTGTCATGGACATCCGCAACATTGCTTTCAGGTAGTTCAACCCCTTCAGTTGTGATCAACTTGCCTTTCTTTAATTCAAATGCACTTATCAAGTCCGAATGGCATACCAATGTCTTTGTTGTATATCCTGGTGAGGTGGATCAGAGAGTCATTGTCTGGCTCATTTTTGGCATACAGCTTGATGTCATTCTTGTAGTGCTGACTGATGACTCTTCCACTTTGGAACCGGTGTCCATAGCCACTATTTGCAATGATCTGGCTGAGGGGGTTCAGGCCTCTCAAAGGCCTTCCTGTTGTAACTCCAGGCAGTGCACAAGTTTGTGTGTCTGGTCTTACAGTCTGTAAACCAGTAGATGGTCCTTGGCTCCTCTGGTGTTTAGTGTCATTCCCTTCTGTGCCTTCTGTGCCTCATTCAGGTACCATGAGCCTATTCATCTTAGCCACTATGTTGCCGGACAGAATTCCATGCTGTACAGAGGCAGGTGATTGTCCGGTAGTTTGGAATTATCCATTTTGGGGGTATTTCATGGTCAATACTTTCTGGCCTTGGGTCATCCACTCAGGGAGGGTCACATCCATTAGCAGGTGATTTTTATTGTGCTGCCCAGCATTCATGTAGAGCAGTCAGTTTCTTCAGCCAGTAGGTGTGGATCGTGGCAGGCCCTGGTGCAGTCCAGCGTTTCATTCCTGAGACCCTGTCTTGAATGTCTGCTACTGTGACAGACTCTGGTTATTACTCTGGGAGATTTGTGTGTTCAATTCTTAGATCCTGGACTCATTAGACCACATTACCTTCTTCCATTGCTCCAGAGTCCAATCTTTATGCTCCCTAGCAAATTGAAGCCTTTTTTTTTCCAGTTAGCCTCACTGATTAGTGGTTTTCTTAAGGCTACACAGCTGTTCAGTCCCAATCCCTTGAGTTCTCTTTGCATTGTGCGTGTGGAAATGCTCTTACTTTCACTATTAAACATAGCCCGGAGTTCTACTGTTGTTTTTCTTCGATTTTATTTCACAAAACATTTAAGTTGTCACTGATTACAATCATTCAGGATGTTTTTACAGCCACATTTCTTTCTCGAAGACAATGGGTCCCCACTATCCTTTCAGTTTTTAATGTGTTAGACAGTTCTCAACCAAATTTTAGTAGTTTCTGCAATCTCCTTAGATGTTTTCGCTGCTTGAAACATGCCAATGATTTCACCCTTTTCAAACAGACTGACATTTTTTTCACAAACACGGGAACTCATTGCACCAGTTGGGGTTAAATAACTTGTTGCCAGCTGAAACCTAATCACTCATGCAGTAGTTAACCAATAGGAGGCTCGTACCTATTTGCTTTGTTAAATACAGGTGGCAACTTTCTTTTTTGGCCATGCAGTGTATGTTTTACTGTAGCAAACTGCCCTTGAAGTTCACCCAGCTCTTCATCTCTGTTTCTTTGCATTGTACTCTTACAACACCTGAAAAACAGAATGCAGTCAACCATATTTCATTATTTTTATACCAGCATGGTATTTATGTCCCTTTTACACAGGCTCTAATACAGAGCGAAAACTTGGCGCAAGTTGTGTAAACAATGGAAGCACTATGGACAAAGTTGGCCCTGTGTTGTTGCTGTTTTTTAAACTTATGGGGATTCTCCTGAGACTTCAGGAAGAGAGGCACAGTGGAAGAAATGCTCTGGATGTCGCAATTGTTGCAGGAGGGTTTGATCAGATCTCTGAACTTTACATTAGTCTTAGTAGAATAAAAAAAATTTCAACCTCAGACATGACAGCTGGAGGCAGAGTTTGTAAAGAGTCAGGCTCAACCATCATGGACAGACAAAGTCCTGGGAGTTCGAGACTTCTGAAACCTGTAACTGCCATGGTGCACATCTGCTGTGTGGATATAAATAGGGCAGAAGGCGAGACAACACCAAACAGTGTTTGTGCTGCTGTAGCTATGCGATGATGTGATGATGATGATTAAGTTCTCACTGTGGAGGAGCTCTGTTAGAGGTGATGAAAGTGTTATAACAGGTGTGACTGTCCAATGAGCTGCTAAATAGAAATCATGATGTTAGAAACAGTAACCTGAAAGCCAAGAACAGAGAGTTTCAAAACAATTAATTGATTCGAGCGAGCAACTTTGTCCAAGATGTAACCCATCATTCATGAGTTCCAGAACCACAATTTAGTCTGCGGTCCTATAAAAGGATCGCATCCAACTTGCGATTCAGCTCCCGTAACCACACAATTTGATTGTTGACCGCCGAATCCATCAAACAAATTTGATGATAAGTCAGGTAACTGCCTAATCCAAACAGCAGAAATCCTGTTATCAAAAACCCAAATATATAAAAGATCTTCCAAAGACAAAAATTGTCAGACAAACAATATTCCATTTCCTTCAGGAATCTATTGTGTATCCAGCAAAAAATGTCCCATCTGGGTAGGTGGGCTCTCCTTCGCCCTGTCTACCCGTCGAGAAAATTTGATCAATTGCATTGAGAGACCAGCTGATCAGATCCATAATTTATAAATTTTGGAGAATATGCAAAGAGAGGCTCTGAAAAGAAAGCAGGGCAGAGAGGAGGAGGGGCAGTTCAGGAGACAGAGAGACAGAGAGAAAAGAAACACGTCTGCCTTCCACCAGGAGCAGAGAGAAAAACGTTGGTACTCTTAGTTAGCCTTCCAGTACCATTAGTTTATTTTAGCTTAGTATAGCTTTTATAATTTCTGATCTGTTCAGCTGAAATTTTTAAATCCTAGTTTAAATTATGTTAGCTTATTATCAGTTTATTATATCTTTGTATCTTAGTATCTATCTTATATCTTCCTCATTTTGGTGTCGACTTATTGTAGATAAATTTGGATTGCATTCATAATGAAGGCAGTTGCTAGTAGTTGTGAGGATTCAGTTTTGTCCCCGCACTGCAGGCGGTTCCTGTAACTCTTCCTTCATAGCTGTTGACTATCTCCCTGATGAGCCCAGCCAGTATTTAAGCCTGCAGCTGGACTCAGATCTTCGCTGGAGCATTGAGCCTTATGGGTTAGAGACTCAGCCTCAGACCACTGTGTATTTTGAAAGAAAGCCTTGCTACGTTGACCTTTGTATTTTTGTCCTTCCTTCTCTCTGCCTCAGGAACGGCTGTTCTGATGTTTGTAAATATCTGCCTGTCTGGATCTACAGGTGCACTTGGACTTACCTGTTACTGGATGTCTGGACCCGCTTTCTGGAACCCTCTCTTTCTTGACCTCACTGTCTCCACGTCTCTCTACTCACCTTTTTTTTTTTTTTGCCCTGGTGGAAGGCGGATGTATTCTTCTCTCTGTCTCCTCATGCACCCCCCCACTCCCACCCCCCTCTGCCCTGCATTCTTTTTCAAAGCCTCTTTTTACATATTTTCCTAAATTTAAGGAATATGGATCTGGTCAGCTGGTCTCTCAACACAAATGATCAAATTCTCTTTCGACTGGGTGAAGGAGAGTCCAGTCTTGGGATATGTCTCGCTGGGTATACAGTGGATTCCTGGCAGGAGTGGAAGACTGTGTACCTACCGACGTGTAGGTTCCTTACATATTTGGGTTTCTGATAACAGGATTTCTGCTTTTTGGACCAGGCAGTTTCCTGGGTTATCGACAAATTCATGGATGGGTTCACGGATCGACCAGCACTCAGACTGTAAACAGGAGCGAAATTGCAAACTACTCCGAACTGACTGATATTCCATCATCAAAGACAATGGCCTCTGGACTAAATGCAATTTCTGGACTCCGAATATGGAAAAGGTTAAAATCTTGGAGAAGCTGCTCGTTTCGGAACAACAGATTGGACCTTAAATTCGGCTATTTGGATTTGAGAATGTACCAGCAAAGACTTCAAGGCAGACTCAAAACAAAGTCAGCCTGTTCCAAAACAACTCTGTTATTATCTACATTTGGCTTCCTAATGTGACCTTGAAGGTCAAAGTCTTATCAAGTCTCCATGGAATTTATGTCAACAAAAGCTCCCCACCCTTCCATTGCCTGTGAACATTCATGGACTTTCCTGCAAACACACACACACCAATGCATTACACTGGCCTCTACCATCTAGAAACACACACACACACACACAACACATTCTCATACTCATACTTGCCTTTTTTTTTTTCTTTCGTTGTTCCTTATTTAGATTATCTATATAGATTAGACATTCTTACATTGGCTGTTTAGAGGGCCTTGGTACTGCTAGTTAGAGTTCATACCTTAGTTTAGTTTAGTTTAGTCATGTTTAGTTTATCTTCGGTAAGTTTTATTGTGTTTCATGTTCTGTAACTTTGTCTGTAATTTTGTTCTTGTGTTGTAAAGCACTTTGAGTCGCTTTGTGCTGAAAAGTGCTATATAAATAAATGTACCTACCTACCTATGTCACCAGCTGTTCCAAAACCTAACAGCTGTTTTGACTGAAACAGCTGACTGAAATTCAGTGAAACTCAAATGAAAATGGAAGAATCTTATTGTTTTAAAATAAAATAATAAAGAAATTACTGCAATTACACAAAATATTATATACATTTATATGTTACAGTTATATACATTTTATATGTGAATGATTATTTATTGTGTCTTTGGGTGATTGGTGCTGATCAAACTCATCCAACTCCTGAAAAACACCCCCACACCATAATCCCCCCTCCAGCAAACTTTACACTTGGCACATTGCACTCAGACAAGAACCATTCTCTTGGCAGCAGCAAACCCAGTCTCATCCATAGGACTGTCAGACAAAAAACGCACGACTTGACATTCCAGAGAACACGTCTCCACTGCTCTAGAATCCAGTGGCAGCATGCTTTACACCACTGCATCTGACACTCTGCATTACACTTGGGGATGTAAGGCTTGGATGGAGCTACTCAGCCATGGAAACCCATTCCATGAAGCTCTCTATGCACTGTTCTTGAGCTAATCTAAAGGCCACATGAAGTTTGGAGATCTGGAGCTGTTGACTCTACAGAATGTTGGCAACCTCAGTGAATTATGAGCCTCAGCATCTGCTGAGGAGCCAGCTCTGTGATCACTTTGTGGCCAAGTTGCTTTCGTTCCCAATCACTTCCAATTTGTTATAACACTACTAACTGTTGACTGAGGAATATTTAGAAGGGAAGAAATTTCACAACTAAGCTTATTCCACAGGTGGCATCTTATCATATCACAGTACCACACTGAAAATCACTGAGCTCCTGAGAGAAAGCCATTCTTTCATAAATGTTTGTAAAAGCAGTCTGAATGCCTAGGTGCTTGATTTTATACAGTTGTGGCCATGGAAGTGATTAGAACACCTGAATTCAATCATTTTGGTGGGTGAGTGAATACTTTTGGCAATGTAATGTAAATGTTTGTGTGTGTGTGTGTGTCTCCCACAGTAAAACAATGTTCTTCATACAATATGTTGCTTTGTGAGCTGGGAGTGGATAACGCTATAAATATCTTAACCGTTTGTGGTGTTTCTTTGACATTTTGCAGTTGGGTGTATTTGAGGTGGCTGTGATTTAAATGCTGCTTTTTTAAATATAAAGCAGCAGCAAAGTCTCAGGGCAGTGATCTAGAAAATGACATTTTACAATCATCTGTAGTCTCAGTGTAGTGTTGTGGCCTTTCCTTACTGGGGTAAACACTAACACCATCAACAGCTTTAAGAAGACAACACATCAATCAAGCTAAGGAAGGCTGCAGACTTTTCTTCTGTTTGTAGTAGAGTCACTAAAAATCTCAGAACTTGACTTGTCACTGATTACAAGAGTTATTTACTCTACTATTACTACAATACATTGACTCAGGTATTTGGGCCTGTAATATAGCAAAGGTAAGGTGTAGCAGAAGGATGATTTTTTTATTTTTTTATTTCATTTATTGATTCATTCCAGACATGTCAAAACCATTGTATTGAGTACATCAACATTAATACTAATATGAATCTGTGTATCTACACATGTACACACATGCATACACACACATTTGAACATACAGAACCCCCTGTAAAATAAATTTATATCAGTAAATGCATCTGCTTTGACTGAACGTACACAAAATAACAAATCTGTAAAATAAGTATATACCCAATGTGCACACGCCTATGTATGTATACATACCCATATACATGCACATGCATAAATCCCATTTAATGTGTCTGAAAAGGTGTAGAGAAGTAAAACTTATTTAATCTTTCCCCTTCTCCAGTGCTCCATAGTTACACTTTACATTCATCAGGTTTTCCGAGTCTTATAAGTTTATGAAAAGAAGAAAAACAAAAACAAAACAAAACACATATACACATATAAAATACTGTAGAAAAGAATCTAATATTATTCTTATGGTACATTTTGGGAAAACTCTCTGCAGGGATTATATATCCTCTGTTGTCCAGGAACACTTTGGGATCCCCAAAAGAAGCTGGAGAGAGTCTCTGAGGAAAAGAACAACTGGGTTTCCCTCCTGCACTTGTTACTTCCACATTTCACCTATCCTGACTGTTTTATTCACCTAATACTAAAACTGTTAGAGGTTTTAATACAACCATATTATTTTTGGGGGGTTCTTAGTTGTATTTTATTCCTGAAAATGTTGTATTTTTAAACCTTAAGACACTCAGAACCTAATTTATTTATGTGTGTTTTTTTAAGGTGGAAGGATTTTGTTGTCACACGGAGGGCACAGTCTGTCCTGTGAATGTCTGACTTCAGTGTCTATGTGTGCAATTAGTGAGAAAGTACAGCTTGTCTGTAGCCTCTTGACTAAGTTGCATTTGGCAGTGGAACTCCTCATCATCTTCACATTGGGATAAAACAAACCCATGAGACCAGTGCCCCCAAGTTTCTCTGTAGACCTAATTTAACAGAGTTAAAATCAATTTCTCGGCTCTCTCCTGGGTCATATTAACTGTCTCCTTGTATAAAGAAGCACCAATGACGACATGACAGCTTGTCCAGATCCCAACAGTGTTTGTCTGTCTGTTGACTAGCAAACAGCTTTTCATTTTCTGTCCAATCTTCAGTTCAAACTTGGAGCTCAAATAGCCTGCATGGTGAGCTTGGATCTGCCAAGAAAGTGACTGAATGTTGAAACCACTTGTGCCTTTCTCCATATCTCAGTCTGTATGGTTCTCAGTAATTGCACTTATTTGTTGAAGGACACATTGAAGATGACAGTAGAGGAAATTGAGGGTTTCACTTTAGAATAAATGCAACACTGATGTAAGATTCAAATGCTGATTTCAGCTGGAGTTACCAGTCGGGTCATAGATTTTTTTGGCCCAGCCAAGTTGTTTTCAGAACTGCAATGTGTCAGTTTATGTAAAATATTTTGAACAGCTTGGTAAACAGGCTGCTGCCTCTTCCTCTTCTGACAAAAATGATGAAACCGTTCGAAGCCACAAGTTTAATTGTTTGTTCTGGCTTTGATGACTCCTTCGGCAACAGCGTAAAACAGATCTGTGTTTTTGGGATAAGATGTTTCTGGGGTGCATAAGGATATTTGTTGCCCTTTATTACAATTGAAAACTTTCTTTTCACAGTACTCTTTCAGAATCAGGCTGATTGCATGGGGAAAAGAAACCCTCATAGAGCTATGTTGTCAAAACAAAAGTGCAGGCAGTGTTTTTGTGGTTCTGAATGTGTGTTTGAGGGTTTTGAGTAAAGAAATGCTTTGATGAAATTGAAATTATTTGAACAAATGTTGAAGGGTGGTAACAGCTCCCGTCTAAAACGTGAAAGTACATCAACTTCTGTAAAGCTCAATAGTAATTTGGGAATTCCTTTGTAATAATGTAAGCTGTGTTGGAGCATAACACTTGTTTTGAAACTACAGGTTCAAACTTCTTCCTGTTTGCTCTCTTTGTTTTTCTGGCTTTAAATCCTGAATCCTGATTTAATTCTCCTGAACATCAAAGGTCTGATTAGAGACAACATGAAGTCTAAGATCCTACAGGATCTATGGGGGTGGCCATAATGGAAACATTGGAAGTGAAGTGAAGTGAAGTGAAGTAAAATTTATT
The DNA here is from genome assembly GCF_001649575.2 of Kryptolebias marmoratus. Classification (NCBI taxonomy): domain Eukaryota; kingdom Metazoa; phylum Chordata; class Actinopteri; order Cyprinodontiformes; family Rivulidae; genus Kryptolebias; species Kryptolebias marmoratus. The sequence goes on along the minus strand of NC_051438.1, from coordinate 31,328,883 downwards.
TATATAAAACTTTTCAGCAGCATAGCGATCCAAATGAAGGAGGAAGAAAAGCATGCTGGGTAATATAGACATCAGTGACACAGAATCTGCTGTATGATTGTTGTGATGATTCATATCTTTTTGGGGAGCAGACATTAGAGTGGCTTCACTTAATGTAGAAACAAAAAGATAAGCCTTAGACAAACAGTTGCTGTGTGTAAATTACAAATCAGATCAGAAATACACTTGAATTGTGAACAACAGAAGGCTTTGATGTCACATGTTCAGCTTTGTCTTTCTACAGTTTTTCACAGAGAAGACGTGACAAGTTAAAAGATACAGTGGAAATCGATGAGAGTTTGGGTGTGCTCTGCATTCTAGGGCGATTTGAGAAAAAATCTATTAGTCCTATCGCAGTGAAAGACACACTGCATGAAAAAAGACAAGCATTGTGTGTCAGTACAGCAATGTAAAATAAGTCATCATGTCAAAAGATGCTGTTTAATAATGGCCCACATGATAAATTGCTTTAATCCGAGGGGCTAAAATATCCTCTAAGTTATTATTCAGAAAGCTTGTGAGGACAACTCTTATGCCAAGCCTTAATGTGGATCTTTAAATGTCCTCAAGTAGATCAATTTTGATGGCAAGTCTAGCAGCAGAAGATCAGCGTTTCTGATAGCTTCTTCTTCATAGAATATGCTGAGGCAGTGAGGAGCAAAATGGGGGAGCAACATGTGCGTGCAACGAGGACAGAAGTCAGTGAATGGATCAATGAAAGTCATTATTTGTTGCTTACCATTTGGCCAGGTCACAGTGTGATGGATGAGTTGTGGCAGGTAATGGTCATCTGCAGCTTCCACCTGAAAAAATAGAGATGATGACCTCTGATGTGTTCACTTGTCAACAACCACTTCTGACACCAACTGGTTCAGCAAACAGCAGTGGAGTATCAATGGGAAAAAGTATTTTTATATCATCTATATCATAGAACTGCTGCTCATATTGATGCTCCTCATCAATAGAAGTCAGCCAGGTTTTGACTGTCCACAGTGCAGGTAAATTGAAGCCAATGATGATTGAATGTACTACAGAGAAAGCCCAATCTAACAGGCTCGTATTTTTAGACAAACATATTTAAATCTTGGAATGTTTTAGGAGCTTATTGTCTGATTTGAATTAAAGCTCATTGAGATCTTAGATTATTTAGAAGAAAATCTGAACCTGTGATAGGCCTGGTCAAATCAAAGTAATGTGGGATATTGATTTAGTGAAATTTTACTTTCTGAAAAAAAGTGTTTATATATTTGAAGGGTTCATCTGATGCAGATTGACATTACATAAGATTGTGATCTAATATAATCCATGTACTTTCTTTCTGATGGCATGGAATGAATGCTCATGTTTTAGACACTCCATGAGAAGAAAAAACAATGAAACAAAACCCACATGGTTTACATACTTTTATTCTGTCTGATGGCGGTGGTTGTTTGGATAAAAGTCAGAAAATCTTATGAAAATATCTCAGCTTGTTCTGCAGTATCTCTGCCTCCCTGCAGACTGATGAAGTGATGCACAGCAGGAATGGAGAGCCCATTTTGTCTTTTTGGAAAGGCACTTCAGCAGCTGCTGCTATTAGTGCCTTTATCATTGTATACCACTACAGTCTGGCTATCTGTACTGACCTTGTGAAACCATTTTAAAGGTCTCAGAGTTTGTTTGTGCGATTCAAAAATCACCTGGACTGAGAAGTTTCATGGTGATATGTAGCAAATAGCATTTATGGGCCAGGTGGGGGTGGACAAGAGGAGGAACGTATTTGTGTGATGGAGGCACGATCCAGCTCATTTGTTCACACTACAGCAGAGCCAGATCAGAACAACTGATACATTAGGATTGGTTTTAAAGAGCAAATATGGCCATCTCAGAGATGGAAGAGGAGAAAGAAGTGCTCCAAGAGTAAATTTACCTCATGGGCAATTGCACAGACTGCAATATGAAACTATGATAAAAAAGGAATTGCTTTATTCTTCAAGTTATCAATATGATACAGTCTCTGTCGCTTTGCCATCTCATTTTAGCAGCAGGAATCTTTTGTATGGTGAATTTTGTATAGGAAAAAAATGCACCCATTTCATTTGGCATTTAAAGATAAATGCATTCTGGGGAGAGGAATGCTTCTCTCAATTTTAACAGCCGTAGTTTGCTGTAACATCCAAATCCTCCAGACCTGAACATCTACTCCAGCATTGCAAATGGAAATAATAACATTGAAAAATACGATGTGCCTAAATGACAATGTAGTGCTGGGTTGTTAGGGAGGAAAAAAGTCACTCTTATGTGGGATTTCTGGCTTGTTGTGACTCTGCATAAAAAAAGTAACGGCTATTTTCTATTTTATTTAGAAACAGAGATCTTCAGCCTGATAATGTCTAATAACAAACCAGAAATGGAATCTGCTGCTTCAGTGCACTCATGACAGTGTCTGCAGGGATAAATAGCAAGATTTGATGTCTCAAAGCAAGATTTTGGCAAACCATTACGTAGTTGTTTTTCGTTTTCCATGTATTCAGTCCTTAGGCTTACTTATTAGGTTATCATGCCAGCATGTTGTTTTGTTCTAATAAATGTAATAAAATTTATAAAAGCCTCAGTTTGGTTTAGGTGCTCCTTTTACAAAATGTGTACCTGCATACATTTATCCAATATATTTCTGATGAAATTTACATCATTATATTAAACCTTTAAAAGGTCTTTTGGGAAAAAAATGACCAATGATTTATTTTTGTTACCGTTTTTATTATTTTCCATTTATTTTTTGGTGTTGTCAGCTAAAACCATTCCTGACAAATCGTTGTGTAGATTCTCAGTTTTCCAGTATATGGTAAATCCACACCCCAAGAAAAAAAAGTTAAACAACTAGACTTCTATTCCGCAGTCTTATCCGAGAAGCTTTCTCAATTAAAAAAGGAGAGAGTATGGAGTTTAAGCTTTTAAAGCTGAGATGTTCTGTAAACTAGATTCACATACAGATTATCTTCACTCTCCTCACAATAGAGGTTTGTTAGGGTCTTTGTTTGCCTGACTCACAAATGGGCCACACTGGGTATCAGGCTTAAAAGTACTAAAACTTAAATGAACTGTTTTTAGCTTTTAGGTCAATAATTTCCAAAGTGGGTGATTTGTGGGGTGGAGTTGCTGTCCTGGGTTCATGATGTACACTGTGCCCTGGCTGGCCAAGAATGCCGCAATTGTCCGGTTGTTTACTAGTAGACATGAAAGAAGACGCCTATTTTTAAAAAGAAGAAATACCGGAAGACTTTGCAGGAGTAATGAATATACAATCATATCAGTATGAATCTGAACTGACGGCTGGATGGCCGTAATAAGATGAAAACTCTTCAGATTCGGATTCCGATGATCACCAGGACCGTCATTGCTGACAAAACAATGTGTATTATGACTGAGTTGGGAATGTGGAGCCATGAGAACCAACTACTCCCAGATCACTGTCATAACATCTGTATACAACAGTGCAAGTCAATATCACCAGTAGGAGAGCACCAATGTTTTTAACTCAAAGCTAACCCGATGCTATCTTGTTAAAAACGTGACCGTGTTTGAGGATAGCGTTCATGCAATCTTACACTAGAGTAAACTAATCAACAGCAATTTCAGACTATGACATTTGTTCAATCACATATGGATTGTCTATATTTTTTCAAACTGCTCTGAATCACAAAATGATCTCTGGCTGTCGGCCTGTAAGCAGCTCATACTTTTTAATAACAGCGTGCATTCACATCACGTTTGAAGTAAAACTTCCTGTTTCTTGTCTCTCCACTTTTGTGGTGATGTCCTCCTTTCCATTTGTGTTTTTTTAAGTAAAAAAAATTGGCAAAAGGTTCTGTTTTTCTGGTATGAAGTCAGCCCAACATATTAACGGTGGTCAGAGTGATGCTTCTCATTGAAGTGGACCAAAACTGACATAAATAAAAATAAAAGCAGAAATAGATATATATTTTTCCTTTTACTTATACATTTTTATCAAGAAATGCATATATTTTCGTTTTCGTTTTCCTTACACATGCCTTTTCGTCAAGTAATGTTTATATTTTGTTTTGCTTTTTCCTTATACAAGCGTTTGTTTTTTTCACATTTCCTCATCTCCTCTTTTTACATTAGCGTATGCATTTCTGCCTCATTAGGCAAATGAGGAGGGCTGCCTTCTTGGTCCAGCTCCTCTGCTATTGGTCAATAAGCAGGAAGAAGCAGGATCCATGTGCAGATTGATTGTTCATGCCTGTGCTTTTGGCCATTTCAGGAGAACACCTCATTTGAGAGGAAGTGAACTTATAGCAGAGGTGTCTGAGACAGCTGCAGAAGAGTTAGGCACGTTGCTAGCTTAGCTGAAAGCAATACAGTCAGAGATGACTATTTATTGTTTCATTTTCTAAACCCCCAGACCGCAGAGGAGGCGTGCTTTAATACCGCTCACACCTGTGCGCGCTCCTTCGTGGTGGTGCGCCTGATCAGTTTCTGGCAGCCCATCACTTTTCAGCACGACACCGGCCATTCTTTCAAATGATGTCAGTTCTGGTAGGCCCTTACACCCACCTGTAGCTGACATGCTCTGGCGGTGGCTGGTTAGTTGATTTTTTTCCTCCACCCTAAAATCTGACCACTTTTTCTTTACCTTATGTGTGAGAATGTTCACACATAATAATAATAACAATAACAATAAATCAATTCAGCTACAGTCACATATCTTTTTAATTCAAAGGGGAGAAAGTTATGGTTTAATAAAAAGTTAGCATGTCATATGTAGTGTTGTGGTGTAACTGTCTGGTTGTTTGTCTGACGTTGCTGCAATGTATTTGTGGAATTAAGCAGCATCTTTTTATTTCAGGTCTTCCAAGAACCTATGTCATTGTCTGAACGTTAGTCTTTGGTCAGCATCTAGACATAGTTTCACCCACTATCCTCTATCTCTTTATCTTGTTGCTAGCTGCTCTTTGTTGCTCTACTCCTAGAATGTGTCTCCAAGTAAAGTCCAAACCAAACCTAAAACAGCAGCTCAAACATTAATTTCTTTCAGCTTCATGTTTGTTGAATGAATGATGATTAAAAAATTTTGATTTGACATTGGTACCCATCATGTGACCAGACAGTAAAAACAGCAAGTAGATGTTGTTGATACTCTAACCACACCATATATACTCCAAGAACATGATCTTGGAAGCAGCAGCAAGCAGCCAGAATGTTTGAATTTCAGGATTAATGTTTTAAATTTATTACCCACATTTGGAATACTTTAAACTATTTTGGTAAATAGATCACTTTGAAATTATTTCTGCCAGGTTGTTAGCTTAGTTTTAATAAAACATTGTGAGGATTCCAGGTTGTTTTAATGCCTTTGCCAGCAGGAGGCGGAGCTAATTGATCACAGCTGTCCCCGATGACGGCTGATCTCCACCTAGCAGGTATTTAAGGTACAGTCAACGCTAGATAGAAAGGACCATCCAATCTAAGAAACTGTCAAGGCTTGTTGGGAAAAAGAAATAACAGATGTTAGAAGTTTTGGTTGGACTGTGAATCAGAAAGCAAAAAAAATCAAATTAGATCAGATCAATATAAGTCAAACAGTTCCATCACCAGTAGTAAAACCTTGGATACTTCCAGATTCTATAGTAGATTTTACTTTGTTCAAAAGGAGAAATGAGAATAAGGAACTAATTTGAAATTCTTATAAGGTATAGAATTATATAAATAAATATTACAATTATGTTCAAATTTACACAGATGCTTCTAAAAATACATTAAATAGAGTTTGAGTAGCTTTCATTTTCTAGACTTTAATATTAAAATCAGGAAAAGAAAAAATGATGACTTTCAGTATATACAAGGGGAATGCTTGCAATATGATTAGCCATCCAGTGGGTTGAAGAAATAAGACAATTGAGAACAGTAATTTGTTCTGATTACAGTTTATTAGTTAGTTTAAAATGCAACCATTCAGAAAGCAGACCAAATGTTTTAATAGAAATTCACCAAAAATATACAGAATACATATGATGGGTTTAATGGTTAACTTTTTATGGGTACCAGCTCATTATGGTGTTAAAGGGAATGAAATGGCAGATAGGGTGGCAAAGGAAGCTGCTAGAAATTCATCAGTGGATTTAGTTGTCAATTTTAGTTCAGGTTAAAATGATAATTAAACAGAAAATAAAAGATAAATGGCAAAAGCAATGGGAGGAAGAAACAAAAGGACGTTTGTTTTATAAAATTCAAAAGAAGACTGGAGAAATGAGTACTACAGGGAAGTCGAGGAGAAAAGAGTCAATTATTTCTCGTATTAGATATGGACTAAATAACACTCCTTTTAGTTTTAGGGAACCATTGTAGTGGTAAGTGTGACTAATGTGGAGTTGATAAAACAAGAGAGCATGTTATGTTATTTTGTCCAAAATATGAGGAAGAAAGACATCAATTGATTCAAAAATTAAATAGAATTAAAGTTAAGTTAGATATAGGTGATTTATTTAGGAATAATTTGAAAAGTAAAATTTATCAGATAATATTTCATTATCTTAAATCAACACAGTTATTCAATAAATTTAATTCCTAAGTGTCATTCTAGTCCACACTCCATACCAGTCAGTGGCGGTAATGCAATTTCATTGTTTGCCAACAGCCAAAAACATCAAAAAAGAAGAAGAAAAAGTTCAATGCTGGAATGTTGCATACCTTTGGTAGCTTCATCTAAGCCTTCTGATAACTCTTGCTCAAATGATTGAGATTTACTCACCTGGTGTTTATGTGAGGTGTTTTGTTTCTCATGCCTCTAGGAAAGCTGTCTGCCAATCTCAGTCATTGAAAAGAATCCAGCATCCACAGTCAGATCATGCTAACTCCAGAAAGAACTTTTTGGAAACCAGTTTTCCCAGCTCTGACCTGCCACTCTCCACCTGCCTCTTCAACCAGCACCAGAATCCTCCCTCCTTTCAGTGCCCGACAACAGAGCCTGCCCAGTAAGGAAAGGAACCTAATTACTACACTCACTGCTAAAGCATAAGCACTAATCATTTCTCAATTTTCAACAAGTTTCATAATCAAATTAACATCTTATTTTACCATTGAACTTCAGAGAGAAGAGTTTCTGAAAGATGACATGAGGTCAAAGGTAATGAAAGAAGGGTCACTTGGGGCACTGATCCTCATCCCAGCCGCTTCGCACTCGGCTGTGAACCACTCCAGCGAAAGCTGTAGATCACAGCCTGATGAAGCCAATAGGACCACATCATCTGCAAAAAGCAGAGACGCAATCCTAAGGTCACCAAAACGGATCTCCTCAACACCTTGGCTGCTCCTAGAAATTCTGTCCATATACGTTATAAACAGAATCTGTCACAAAGGGCAACCTTGGCAGAGTCCAACTCTCACTGGAAACGAGTCCGACTTACTGCCGGCAATGCGGACCAAGCCTTGACACCGGTCATATAGGGACCTTACAGCCCGTATCAAAGGGCCCGGTACCCCATACTCCCAGAGTACCCCCCACAGGATTCCCCGAGGGACACGGTCGAACGCCTTCTCCAAGTCCACAAAACACATGTAGACTGGTTGGGGCGAACTCCCATGCACCCTCAAGGACCCTGCTGAGGGTATAGAGCTGGTCTAGTGTTCCACGACCAGGATGAAAACCACACTGCTCTTCCTGAATCCGAGGTTCAACTATCCGACGGACCCTCCTCTCCAGAACTTCACTGCCTGGCCAAAAAAAAAGTTGCCACCTGGATTTAGCTAAGCAAATTGTCCAGACCTTAACCTCATTGAGAATCGTTGGGATGTGCTGGAGAAGGCTTAGCGCAGCGGTCAGACTCTACCATCATCAATGCAAGATCTTGGTGAAAAATTAATGCAACACTGGATGGAAATAAATTTTGTGACATTGCAGAAGCTTATCTAAATAATGCCACAGCAAATGCATGCCATAATCAAAGCTAAAGGCGGTCCAACGAAATATTAGAGTGTGTAACCTTTTTTCTATGGTGGCGTCTTTTTTTTTTGGCCAGGCAGTGTATATACATTTAACTTCCTGCCTTTGCATTTTTTTTTTTTGAGGTTGTATAAATTATTCTGTATCACTCCTGCCAAACAGCCACAGTCACAGCAGTGCCTCTTTCTTTTTCCTTATTTTTATATCTCTAAGTAACACTCCAAATAAAAGCCACTTAATCCATCTTTCCCTGCAGAAAGGCTTCTTTTCCAGGCAGCAGAGATGGTAAAGTACATAAGTCTGCTGCATCAAGTCAGCCTCAATTGGAAATTACATCTGTCTTCATCTTTCTTTGGGTACAATTGATCTCCAGTACTCTAGAAAGCATTTATTATGAAAAAGTCTAATTTTTTTTAGGCGCCTTGTTTAAAGTAGCAGTGGTCATAAATCAACCCGAATCAGAGCAAATTAGGGTACTCTCTCACTTGAATCCATTATTCCTATTATATCAGCTCTAAATGGACATAAGATCTTAATCCAGTATTGATCTGACCATGTGCAGTGTTCATCCCATCCAATCCTGCCCTGAGATCCAGGCTGCGGCCTGACGAGGTTCACATCTGCTCTCACTTTAAATAATAAGAGGGGAGAGTTAGTGCACTAGCTTGCCTAACTCCTTCTTCATTACAGAGCAGTAAGTGTGTGTCTGTGTGTATGTGTGTGTGAGGTCTAATCCTAACTAATACTCTGTTTAATACCAGAGAACTTCAGCAAGCTGGCAGCTTTACTAATTAAGTGAGCAGGATTCTGTTCTGATGACTCTCTCACACTCGGGCATAAATTATTCAAGTGCTGTTAAAATAAATAATGAAGTTGATTGCAGCATTTTGAATGTGGGCGGGAGGTTAAATTATGCATGTGCTCAATATTTGTAAGTGTATTAGGAAGTAAGTGTGAAGGTTCTTCAACTGTGAAGGAAAAAAATCCACCTCCTACAGCTTTTAGCTCAATTTAAATCAAGTGTGTGTGTGTATGTGGGGGGGGAAGAAAACTCCAATTAAAATAAAAAAATCAATAAAATATGGAAGAAATATGAAGTTTTATTGCCTCAGTGCAACAGTTTCAGAGGCCTAGTTAACATTTTTTATTATATCAAAAGTTTAATTTTCATCTGCTGCAACGACGTGAAAGTTCGGGAATCCTGTTTGAAGCAGAAGTATCCTGTGAAGACAAACGTCATAGAAATGAGACATCTTAAAATTACAAGTTACTGCATAATAAACTTTCAGGTTGAGAAAGTAAAGGCAGCAGTGAAAGGAAATCTGTCACGATCTGTGTTTTTGCATTGTTAATTGATTTGAGTTTTTTATTTTTTTTCCCATGTTAAAATTACTTTCTGTTTTGCTTGTGTTCTGTTGTTCCCCAGCTTTTCCTATGCCATCAGTACATTTCCTCAGTCCTGCTTCTCAGTCCTCCACTCATACCTATGCCCTATACTCATCAGGTTTGGCTGCTATCACTTACCCCATCAGCTCCAACCCACTTATTATCCCTGTCCTCACTTCATTCTCAGACTGGTATGCTGGTATGCTCCCTGCATGTTTTTTTGTGCTCTGTATGATTTTTGCATTTTGTCATTTGTTGCCACATCAGCCATTTATTTTGTACCTCAGTTTCCTTTAGTGTTTTGTAATTTACCACTCCATTAAAACTTTTCAACTATCTTGACAAAATCAAAGCATCCATAAATTATCTGTAAATCTATAAACTTTTGTCAAATTTATTTACTTATTTAGTTACCTTATTTTTGTATTTTATTGGTACATTACAAACATGAAGTCAAATAATTTCTTATTTGTTCTGTTTGGAAGTGGATTGAGTTTGTTTGGTTACCAAATCTTTTGATTTCCTGATTTATCTTTAATTCAATATAATTTTCATACAATAGTGAATTCTGTACTATTGTTTTTATTGTTGCATTGTGCTGAAAGCACGTTTAGTCTTTCAACACTTCTCGCATGTGTGTTCCTGGGTCGCATGTGAGTCGCCTTGTGCTGAAAAGTGCTATATAAATAAATGTACCTACCTACCTACCTACCTGGGGGTCTATTGCCTTTAGCTTATCTCAGCTTAACATGGCTTTTGGTTGTCTTCCAGCTTCTTCTGTTCTTAGTTGCTCCATGTGTCAGATGTTTAGCTTTTCCTCTGCTTTCTTTAGGGATAATGGTACATGTAATAAATGTAGTCTTATGGTAATTCTGGCAGAGATGCTGCCTGAGTTAAAAAGTTTGGCTCCATGATGTTGAAAATCCATTAGCTAGCCAGACCCTCTTAGGGAATCCAGAGCCACTGAGAGTAGCTCCTAATAGCAGCCCTTCAAAAGACCCAAAGCAGCCAGGATCCCAGGCCAGCTGAGACATGGTTTGAGTAAGCATACTGCTAAGGGTAAGTCCTGAGATCACCACTGACCCATTCACATTTCAAATCAATTTTCCTCCTCCAGCAACGCACCCACTCAAAAACAGATATTGGTATTTGGCAGCTACATAGTCTGAAATGTAGCTGTAGGAACTCCAGTAACCACAGTCAAATGCATGCTTGAAGCTAGAGCGGGCAACATGAAACAGCGAACTGTCATGACAGGCAATCATTTATGTAAGTGTTTTGAGCCCATGCAGTTATATCCAGAATCAAAATCTGTTTTTAATCATGTGATGCCCGAGGGCTCTCAGATCACAGCTATCCAGTGTTGACTTTCAGCCTTGTCCTTTGAGCTCAGATATTTCTGCACATTCTTCAAATCTGTTGAAGATATTATGAACTATAGATGATGAGATAATCCATGTCTTACCAATTTTCCTTTGAGGAACAATATTCTGAAATTGTTGATGCAAGTTTTCACAGACTGGTAAGCCAGTGCCCACCTTTACTTCTGAGAGATTTGGGCACTCAGAAATGGTCTTTATATCCCTAGTTCTCCGACTGACTTTCAGGTTCTGTATTTATGTTTATGTTTTATATCCTCTTGTGATGTTTTCTGTGTAGTTTGGGGTTTAAAATCCTTGTGTTCATGCATTTCTTTGTGTCAATGTTTCCCCCTGTGTTTTTCCCTGCTCACCTGCCCCGCCCACTTTTACCTGCCCCTAGTTGTTTCCTCTCATTTATAAAACTGGCGTACGCACAAAATGGGGCCTGAAACTTGCATATGTCACTTTCCATGCAAAGTCTGTGATCTATAAAACAGAAACTTCAAGGGAAAATGTGGGGTCCCTCACACCAACTCTGACCCATGCATATGCATATTTTGGAGAAAACTGGTGACACAGATGGTGAAGTGGGGAACTGAAGCCACACTGCATCATGATTCCTCTCAGATATTTAATTTCACTCCATAATCAAACTTTAATCTTAGATCAACTTTATCATAAGCTTTTAAAACAGCATTATTATTTTTGCTTCTGCTGGTGAGCCATAAGAACCTTTCAAATAAAATAGGCCTTTAAGCCAACTTCAATCTTAAATAAAAGTTCATGCAACATTTTAAAGTTTTCTCACTATCACATGCCTGGATGATCACCAGGGTGATGTGTACCACAGATTAACACACGAGGGGACAGTGGCTCCCCCCTCAGGTGCTGCCTTCTAACCTTCTTTCCAAACCCCCAGAGCGCAGAAAAGCTCACATGGCGCGCTCCCTTGCAGTGGTGCGCCTGATCAGTTTTTGGCAGACCATCACTTTTTGACGCAACACTAGCCATCCTTCTTTCAAAAGGTGTCAGTTCAGGTACGCCTTACCCCCACCTGTGACTGACAGGCTGTGGCGATGGCTGGTTAGTCGCTTTTTGGCCTCTACCCTCAAATCTGACCACTTTTTCTTCACCTCAGCCATGGTCCTCTCTGTCCCACTCATTGAAAGAACAGTGGTAATGATGTGTTGCCACTCACAGCACTTCCTTTTATTTGTAACGCCCCTACTGTGGCTCCCCAAAATTATATTTTTTCTGTTCTTCACCTAACTCACTGGAACATCAATTTCCGTCTTTGTAAAAAAAAAAAAAAAAAAAATTCTAGCTTTTCTCCATGATTGCCATTGTTAAACACGAAATAACATTGATCAGCTGGCTCATTTGAATACACATTCACATTCATGAGGTGCTTTGCATTGACCTTTTATGATTGAACGTGGGAGTGTGGAGGGCAGAACCTGAGGCGGGACCTTGTGCACCAACTTTTAGGCACAGGTGTGATTTACAAAGGGAAATTGCTTGCTGTGTGGCTGCTATGGTTTTATAAATCTGATTTTTTTTTTTTTTTTTTGTATTTTGGGCATACACACACTTTTAGTATGAATCCTACGCAATCTTTTATAAATGAGACCCCAGGTGATTGTCATTTCAGTTTGTTAGTTGTCTCTTTATATTCTGTTTCCCTGTTGTTCTTTAGTTGGGCATTGTTGCAGTCTGGTGTTTCTTGTTTCTCTTGTAATCCTTGAGTTTATTACCAGTAAGTTTTGCTGTCTCGTCGGCTCTTGCTTCTTGTTTAATAGAACTTTAATTTTTTTTACCTATAATTGTTTGCATTCTGGATGCAAACCAACCTTTAAATGCTGACACTGACCTGTGCCAGTTAATCTAATTAGTTGTGAAATGCTTCTTTAGCTATTTATTTTTCACATCATTTATTTTATTAACCTGTTGTTAGCCTGTCCCAACTTTTCGACAGGTACTTCTGCCATAAAAATTATGTGATTGTATGATGTGAGTGTAAGACAGAGCACACACAAGTTAGTTGTCATCAGTAATGGCCCTCTTCTGTCACATCTATAAATAGATTGAAGCAGAGCGTGAAATGAAAAGCAGGAAAACAACATGAAATGTTACTAAAGTTGGGGAAAATTAACATATTTATTATTTTGTTTTTGAAGGTGGACAGGGAAATAATGGTGCAATTTTTTTTAATCAAAAGCCATGCAATCTTCAAAAACATTGCTAATATTCTGCTTATTTTTATGGGTTGTTCATGTTGCGGTGTGTATTATTGTTAGGGTTGCAGATCGAGGGGTGGTTTGCTGTTCTCATAAGCAGATGAATTCACATCAACAAAAAAATATATGATATATAAAATCCTGGACTCACTGACCTGTGGCTTTAGTGAAATGTTTAACATTTTATTACTGACCCATTTTTATTGCTTTTGTTTAAACTTTGACCAAACACATCAGAGACGGCATTTACTCTGTATGACAGGACTTAAGAAAAGAGCTTTAAAACACAGTCTGTACACTCAATTACCCATTCACACATACATTCATAAAGCACTGAGTAAATTTTTCAATAGAGTTTAAATCAGTGCTTTGGATCGCATTCATACACCAACGGGACACATCGGAGGCAATAAGGAGATCAGCCCTGAGTCTGCATCTTGTCTTAGGAACAATTAAAAGCATCTTGTCTGCAGACCTAAGGGAGTGAGATTGCATGTAAAGGTGCAGCAATTCAGACACATAAGATAAACTAGCACCAGTTTGCTTGCTAACTCTATAAAAGAGTGTATTACAGTAATCCAGATGGGTGGTCATAAAAGTATCAATTACTGTCTCAATGTTGCTTTTAGACAGGAAAGGCTGATAACTGCCTCAAAAGAAAAAAAACATGATTTAGCCACTGTATTAATCTGACTGTCAAGTTTTAGGGTTGGATCTAATCTTACTTTTACCTTTGTAATTTTAATGAAACTCATAAAATGAGGCAAAGGTTCATTCCTGACCCAGAGCATTCCACCCATTTCCCACAGGTTTTCAAGCCAGACAACCTCCTCTCCATGACTGCAGCTTGAGATCCTTTCCATAAACATTACAAATAGGGTTGGAAACAAGGGACAGCCCTGGTGGAGTTCAAACCAAGAATGTAGACAAAATTCCTGCTTTGGCTATACAGGAACCAGATAGACCTTAAAAGCAAAACTGGCACCCATACTCCAACAGCATCTCCCACAGAAATCTTTAGGGAGGATTGTCATAAGCTTTCTCCAAATCCACAAAATACATGTAGACTGATTAATCAAACTCTCATGAACCCCTTAGCAACCCTGCAAGGATGAAGATATAGTTTACAGCTCCAAGACTATGAAAAAAGCCACACTGCTCCTCCTGGATCTGAGGATCGACAATTGGTCAGAGCCTCCCTTCCAACACCCTGGATTAAAACTTTCCAGAGAGGTTGAGAAGTGTGATTCCTCGATAGTACAAAAAACACACTCTCTGGCCCCCCTTTTTAAAAACGGGAATTGCCACTCCTGTCTGCCACTCCACAGATGTTATCCCAGCTATCCATGTCAGGTGGAGGAGAAGAGATTGTGACAAACCCAATACGCAGACTCATTGTGGGTTAAGAGAAAATAAAATAATTTATTTTAAAATGAAGAACAAAAAGAAAATGCTGACGGGGCAGCAAAAATCAACAAAAGCAAAATATCCAAAACTTAGCGTGGCATAGAAAACATGATAAGGCAAGACATGACAGGAACCAGACAGTGCGTGTAAGCGACAATGAACCAGTAGTGAGTGGAGGAAATGACCAGGTTTTAAGCACAGGAGGTAATTAGGGGAAGTGAGCACAGGTGAGTGATTAGACAACTTGAGAAAGGTGTAGATGGGCACGGCAGGCAAACGAGATAAACTGAGAAGTGAATAATGACATGAAAACCAAAACACAAGGAGCAAAAACAGAACGAAGACCAAACTAAACATAAAGTCAACGAAATAAAAGAAACAAAAAACCCAAACTGAAACATGAATCAGAAACATAAAAAGATAACCCCAGAAAACAAAGCACCAAGAACCAAGGCCAAAAAATAAACACAAAACTACTCAAATCCATGACATTCCATGCAACATTGAAGAAATGGGTCAACCATCTTAAAACCAAACGAGGTGAAAAACTTTCTGCAAGGCAAATCTCACCCACCCTGCTACTGGGGAGTTTGTTGACTACTTTGGTGACCACTGTCTTGATAATGGACGTGTCTTCCCCCAAGTCCTCAGACTCTGCCTCCTCAAAGGTGGACATGATAGTTGGAATAAGGAGATCCTCAAAGTGATCTTTCCACCGTCCAACAAAATTTCCAGTTTGGGTCAGAAATTTCCCACTCAAATGAAGCACAGCCTGGAACAGAGCCTGCTGTCTTTTTCTGAGAGGATGATTTTTTTGCCCAGACCTCTGGGCCAACCAAAAGCCTTTCTCCCTGGTCTTTTTGAATTCCATCCATGACCAAGTTTTTGTACCACAATCCTTCTGGCCACACTGTATCTGCCAGATACTTCAATAATCATCCAGGACAGCTAAGCCCTAAAGACCTACTTCTTCCGCTTGACAACCTCCATCATTGTGTGGTCAATGAGCTGTACCCCTGGTGTGTGTCATCGTTTTTGCATTGTTGCATCAGATGGTTGGGCATGGGCACAAGGAGTTGGAGCAAAATGCTGTGGAGTTTAAGATAAACATTGGAAAGTTTGAGGAAAATGTTGCTGAGAGTTAGGAAACTGTTGTGGCAGGTGAGCACACCCTGGCCTATGAACAAAACTACCCATGTGAGATGTATAAAATGGCTGCTGCATAATCACAGTTGACCTATAAGATAAAAGCCATCTTTTATACAGTTGGATATCGAGGTAATGTGGTAATTAATTTTGTCCAGTCTTTCAATGCTGTGCCTCTCCGACTCCTCCAGTAGGTCCATTATACTCCTCTTAAATTCATCGTCCTCATGCATCGCTGAGTCTAGGTGGAATCTCTTTTTAAGCTGGTCCATTATGTTGGAGGAGAGCTTTGCCTCAACAAAATCACAAAGTTTAAACAAGAGAAAGTTTGTTAAACTGGCCCTGAAGTGGACAATACTAAAAGAAAATAAAAAAACAAGGACTTACTTGGAGTATATCCCTTCAGGTGTTCACCACTTCAGGCATAACGGAAGAGAAATCTGTGTCCTCATTGCTAGTGATGGCACCCCCAGCTAAAGGTGTTGAGCTTTGTGTGGATGTCCTTGAGTGGTTGAGCACCAAATCAGTCATCTTAATACCAAAATCCAGAGCACCAGTAGTCAGCAATCCACCTTATATTTCCATGCATAGTTAAAAACAATGAAAAAAAACACATCCATATCCACTGAGACACCCAGAGTCCACTGCTTGCCTGTATTTCCCACTAAAGGTTTTAAGATGTGATAAATGCACAGATCAGCTTTTTTGCATCATTTTGAGACAAGATGTTTCTAATTTTCTGTGTCTGTCTTGATGGCCATAGGTCCTCCTCTGTTCCACTGTCATGTGGTGTCCCACAGGGCTCAGTTCTAGGCCCTCTTCTCTTCTTGTTGTACCTCCTTCCTCTTGGCTCTATTTTTAGGAAATATGGGATTGCTTTTCATTGTTATGCGGATGACACACAGATTTATGTACCATTAAGGAAAGCAGACTCCACCTCTTTTCGGTCTCTGTTCTTATGTCTGGAAGATTTGAAGGCCTGGATGGCCCTAAATTTCTTGAAACTTAATGAAGATAAGACAGAGGTAGTGTTTTTTGGCAGTTCCAGTGAAGACACTCTGTCCGATGCTTGTTCCCTGGCTCAATATGTTAAGCCAGTTATTACAAATTTAGGAGTTAAGATGGATGCTGGTCTTAAGCTGGAAGCTCACATTAGAGCAGTTGTAAAATCCAGCTTTTTTCATTTAAGGCAGCTAGCCAAAGTAAAACCTATGCTTTCTAGACAGCACTTTGAAACAGCAATCCATGCATTTGTGACCACACGGCTGGATTACTGTAATGCACTTTATATAGGTGTCAGTGATTCATGCATTTCCCAGCTTCAGAGGGTTCAAAATGCTGCTGCACGACTTTTAACAGGTACACGAAAATTTGACCATATTTCCCCTGTTTTAGCTTCTTTACACTGGTTGCCAGTATATTTTAGAATTCATTTTAAAATCCTTTTATTTGCTTTTAAAGCTCTAAATGGTCTTGCCCCTCTCTACCTGTCTGAGTTGCTACATCCCTACACACCCTCCCGTTCCCTCAGGTCAGCTGACCAGTTGTTTCTGAGGGTCCCGAAGACAAAGCGTAAGCTCAGAGGGGACCGTGCCTTTTCTGTGGCAGCTCCCAAGCTGTGGAATGACCTTCCTTTGGACATAAGACAGGCCTCTTCACTTGCTGTTTTTAAATCCCTTCTTAAGACCCATCTTTTTTCTTTGGCCTTTGGCACAATCTGAGAGGTTTGACCTTGTTTTATTGTTAATATTTTAATTACTTTAGTACTGTTTTATACTTTATACTTGACCTTTCTATTTTATGATTGTACTGTATTTCATGATTGTGTACAGCACTTTGGTCCTGTTGGTGTATAAAGTGCTTTATAAATAAAGTTGGTATGGTATGGTATGGTAATTTTCGTGATATTACGCAGGTGAAGGAAAGCGGTCGTGGTAACATTTTTAATGTTGGGGTTAAAAGACATTCTGATCAAAAATAACATCAAGTTTTTTTTACATTAGAAATGAAGGCCAAACTAATGCAGAGGAAGTGAAAGGCTGCAAAGTTTGTTCCTAAAATGCCTAGGTCCAAAAACACTACCTCTGTGTGTCTTAGTTTAAAAGCAGAAAATTAAGTCATCTATGTTTTTATATCTTTAAGACCTGCTTGAATCCATTCAATTCAGGATAAATATAACTGAGTATGATCAGCATAACAATGAAAATTTATCCCACACTTTCTAATAGCTTTGCCTAATGGAAGCATATATAAAGTAAAGAGTATAGGTCTAAAAACTGAACCCTGAGGAACTCAATGACAAACGTTTGTGTATGAAGATTTATTGTTAACATTAACAAACTGGAATCTATCAAAAAATATGGTTTAAACCATTTTAGAGTTATTCCTGTAATCCCAATATCACATTCAAGCCTCTGTAATAGAATATTTTAATCAACTGATAGATGATAGATCTTAGATGTTGGTCGGATGGATGCTGGTTGGATGCACATTATATTTTAGTTTGGTTTTCATTTAGATTTATTATTTTATTTGGATTATCACACTTATTTTAAATATTGCTGTATGTGTTTTGACTCTGTATTTTTGTGTAAAATGTTGTAAAGCACTTTGTATCGCCTTGTTGCTGAAAAGTGCTATATAAATAAATTTGACTTGATTTGACTTGACTCTGTGGACAGAAGGATTCTGGAGTCAGATGTGAGGCCATCTGTCCGACAACTTAATCTTGGACAAAACAGGACAATGATCCCAAACACAGCAGCTAATCTATAACAGAACGACCAAAAAGAAATCATCAAAAGAAAAGAATCAAAGTACTGCAATGGTCCAGTCAGAGTCCAGAACCTCAATCTGACTAAAATGCTGTGCTGGAACCTTCAGAGAGCTGAATGGAAACAAAATTCTGAATTTTGGTTTACCCTACAGTGACCTCCGAGTCAAATGGACCTAAATTATAAGGGCTTCTCTTCCTCTCTTCAGTTACGACGGCTTCAGGAGGGTTAAATAAATAATGGCACCTGGTAACATAATGTGCTGTTGTTCATCTGAGTTTAGAATTGACACTTTTAATGTCTCCTGAAGTATTTGAAGACATTTCCTACAGGAATACAGTAACAAAAATATATTTGGTAAAAAGAGAAAAAATTTTCATGTCACTTTATTCATTCATGGTATTTAAAATGATATTTTCCTTGTTTCCTAAATCTCGTATTTCAGTCAAGATTATGATAGCTTGATCCTATTTCCAACAATAAGGAAGATGTTTTATCTGTAATATGAAATGACTCGTTTCATGTTTTTCCACAGAGAGTGCGATCAGTCAAATTCTGAGTGTCTGCACCTGTCAATAATCCCTGCAGTGTGACAAACAGATCATCTCCTGGGGAAAAACAGCAATGACAACAGCAGCTGGAATAAAGTACCAACACCAACTGGAAGGAGAGGAAAGAACAACATTTCATGCTCTGTTGTATGTCTGCCACTTCCGGCCACTGCACCTGCCTATCACAAGCACAGGAAGTGGAAAATCTTTTGCTGGCCTGCTGACTCCTGCAGTGCTTTTTTCTTTTCTTTTTTTTGGTTTTGTTTCATAAAGATGTTTGAGCAAATGATGAGGGTGCTCTGGTCTTCAGGCACTGCTGAGGTGGCAGAAAAAAAGGAGGCCAGCCAAGGAGCACACAGCTCTGCTGCCACCACCCGAATCTGCTGACAGAGCAGCTAGAGGCTTTGAAATTAACGTTGATAAAGTGGGCTCAGTGTCCGTTCCCTCCCTTGGTTCCACCAAGGCCTAATTGTCAAATCACATCAAGGCAGACTCATCAGACTGGAACGGTGCAACGACCTACATTTTAAAAATACACAAGGAGCAGCAGCAAGGCCATGGTGGCCTTTGAAACACCTGCTGACTGGGGTCACAGAGAGACCAGGTCCTTACCTTCCAACAAACACCTCAGAGAACTTCAGGAACTGAGGCACAGCAGCTCCAAATACCTCTCCAGAAAAACAGTACAATCTCCTATCATGAGCTTTTTGGACTTTTAACAGAAACAATGAGGAGAAAAGGTTTTTACTGGGATCATAATAAGTCAGAGGTGCTGGATTTTGTGGTATTGATAAATGCCTTAAACGAGGATGCCAACAACATGCCAAAGATAAACAAAAAAACAACCAAACAAACAGACAAAAAACAAAACAAAATCCTTTTATTTCCATTTTACAATGGAAAACGCTGAACACAAAAATAAATAAAATTTTATTTCTTGCATATCATTGCTGTCAAGATATTTGCTTTAATTTAGACATTTCTGTTACAAGTGAACAAAGACATATCTTTATGAAAAATCACACCAAGGTTCTTTACATTAGAACTTGAGCCCAACTTGATGCCATCCAGAGGAAGTGACAGCTTGCAAAGTGAATTCCTAAAATACTCAGGGGGAAAAAAAGAAAAAGAAAAAAAACAACAAAACATAACCTCTGTCTTGCCTGAGTTTCAAAGCAGAAAAGTAAGTCATCCAGGTTTTTATGTCTTTAAAGGGGACTTATTCTGCTTCTTTGAACCAGTCAGGACAGGTCTGTGGGCTACAAGACATCTTAATTACATTTAATACACATAATCATTCTCAGATATTGAGATTTCACCTGATCAGTTCTGCGTGTTTTGAGCTCATTTCAGAATGAGCTGTTTTAGGGCTATATCACTTTTATGCAAATTAGTTTCTGTTGGCCACGCACCCCAACTTAGTGTCCCACCTCAAAACATAAAAACTCTCTGAAGGATTAAACGCTGTGAAAGGCTGGGCGCGGTTTAGTGTTGCTAGGCAATGGGGATTATGACGAAACAATCCCGAGGTTTTTGGAACAGATCATTTTGCAGAAACCAGAAAACATTTACTTATTGTCAAAAAATGACTGGGTGGGTTTTTTGCACTTGGACTGTTTCCAGAAGCAGTAGATGCTGGTTGGATGCACCTTGTTTAAAGCAGGTTAACACACTGTATCTTGGAAAAAAATTTGAAGTTTGTGATAAAAATATGAAAAATGTTACTTGTTTTGTTTCTTTGTAAAAACAAAACAAACAGCAATAAACCCCAAAAGATTCTAGATATCCAAAATTTATGAAATTGTGGATTTTTCGTTCAAAAGAATAATTTACAAAAAAATGTATGCAATATTTTAAGCATGCCTGATTTTTGTTTTGACTGATGTTTTTACTCTTTGGCCTTCAACCCAGCTGAGGCTTAATTTTATTAGATTTCAGTTAATTTTATTGGTTCAATTTTTCTCTGTTTATTTGTGTCATTTTATTGGGTTTTATAGTGGCTTTTAGTTTATTACTGTGCACTTGGTTTTGTCACTTATTTTATGCATTCTTTTAATTATTACTGTTGTTCAGCATTTTGTTTTAGCTGTGGCTGGTGTTAAAGCGCTTTATAAATAAAGATGATGATGATGATGTTTTTATTTCTAATCAAAGTGACCCAAAGAAGATAAAAAATAAAAGAAAATTTAAAAAAAATAAATTATTTTAATAAATTATACCTTCTGACATGAAACAATGGTCAAGCTTCTGAATGAGGACATCAAAGCAGCTCTATGTTTACTAGGTTTACAGCCTTCTCTCTCTCATGGGAGACAAAAGCTGGGAGGAGGAGGTGTTGTGTAAGAGGATTGGAGGGGGTCATCCAGCTGGGATAAACATGCCTGCGGGTGTGAGTGCACGTCAAGAGACTTGGCATGACCTTTGCAGGAGCTGTTGATGAGCGACACCAGCTGAGAGTTTGCCCTTTTCCCACCTGGATGTGAAAATCCTCATTTCCTTCCACTTCCACCCTCAACATCAGCTCTGCCACTGTCTGCTGAGCCATTAGTAAAATGAAAGAAAGAATAATTCAAAGCCAGCTGTGCTGACTTTACATTAAAAGAGATTTACACTCACATTTGTCTAAAATCTGAATTATATGGTTGTTTGTTTTAAACTTCAGAGGAGGGCGAAGGACAATGAAGATCTTTTCTAATTAAGTTTGTATTTTTCCACAGCCTAGGTTTAAGAGTTTGAAAACATACTTATACCTTCTTCGTTGCTTTGTGTCAATTATGTTTTTCTAAAGCCTCATGCACATCTTGTTTACTAGTGTTACAGTTTTTTATGTGTCTGCTTTTATGTTAAAAAATACACTGTCAAATGATTGATTTTCTAACGCATAAAATGAACTCTGACAGATTTGCTGCTATCTATTTCACTAATTTAAAAATTAAAACAAAATTCAAAAAGTGGACTTTTAGCTAATAATATAAATAATTGGAAGGCATTGTGAACATGTTTTGATCCACAATAAAATATTCCAAAATACATCAACATATGTGACAAATCACAACAGAGTAACAGTACCATTACTCGGCAGAGATTCGAAAGATTCCCTTGTTGAGTCAGAATCAGAATCAGAATTGCTTTATTGCCATTGCCAGTAAACAAGTTACAGGCTAGGAAGTTGTTCTGGCGTACTGGTGCAAATAAAACAAATACAATAAGTAAACATGGAACAAGAAATACATTAAGTAAAGTGTACATGTGCATTATGGCAGGTGGATAAAGTGGCTGTGTCGTGCTAGAGTCAATTATCTGTTGTTCAGCAGTTTAGTGGCTAAGGGAAAGAAGCTGTTCATGTGGCGGGAAGTTCTGGTCCGGATGGACCGTAGTCTTTTGCCTGAAGGGAGAAGATTAAACAGGCTGTGTCCAGGGTGGGAGGGGTCAGCTGCAATTGGACCTGCTCGGCCTAAAGTCCTGGAGGAGTTGGTGTAGAGGTAGAAGAGCAGAGGTGAAAGTACACAGCCCTGGGGGGAACCGGTGCTGATGGTCCGAGTCTCTGAGATGGTTGTCCCCAGCCGCACGTACTGCCTCCTATCAGTTAGGAAGTCGGTGATCCACCTGCAGATGGAGTCGGGCACACTGAGCTGAGAGAGCTTATCTTGGAGCAGGTGTGGCAAGATTGTGTTAAATGCGGAGCTGAAGTCTACAAACAGGATCCTGGCGTAGGCTTTTGGGGTGTTCAGATGTTGCTGGATGAAATGGTGGGCCAGGTTAATAGCATCGTCTACAGACCTGTTAGCTCTGTAGGCAAACTGCAGCGGGTCTAGGGAAGGGGCTGTGATGGTCTTGAGATGGGAGAGGACCAGTCGCTCAAATGTCTTCATGACTACAGGCGTCAGAGCCACAGGCCTATAGTCATNAAGACCAGTAATCTGAGGCTTCTTGGGGATGGGAATGATNATGGAGGATTTGAAGCANNCTGGCACATGACACNGACTCCAGGGAGGTGTTGAAGATGTCCGTGAAGATGGGAGTGAGCTCATCTGCGCAGTGTCTCAGGGTGGAGGGGGAGACACCATCTGGACCCGGAGCCTTACGGAGGTTCAGCTTGCTGAAGAGATTGTGCACATCCTGCTCCTGGATAGTGAGAGGGCC
Organism: Kryptolebias marmoratus; assembly: GCF_001649575.2. Lineage (NCBI taxonomy): Eukaryota > Metazoa > Chordata > Actinopteri > Cyprinodontiformes > Rivulidae > Kryptolebias > Kryptolebias marmoratus. The sequence goes on along the minus strand of NC_051438.1, from coordinate 31,305,897 downwards.
GGGGGAGGGGGCTGAGACCACAGTGTGTTGTAATGGAGTGGAGTGATTGTTGGTGACTGAAAGGGTTTCAGGGCTGGCTGATGGGCCATCAAAGCGACAATAGAAGTCATTGAGGCTGTTGGCCAGTTTCAGGTCGCAGGCGGCATGGGGGGCTGTAGGCTTGTAATTGGTCAGCTGCCTAAGCCCCCTCCATACTGATGCTGTCCACATCCTTAAATTATTATAGATACAGATGTTTTTATTCTACTTTTTTTTTTTGAAAGATCAATTAGATTTTTTTGTCCATATGTACAAAGCTGCTAAGGTGCACAGCTTAATTGGTAAATTGTCCAAGTGTGAGTGGGAGAGTTAATGGTTGTTTGTGTCTTTTGTCTCTATGTGTCCTTGTGATGGACTGGAGATCAGTTTAGGGTCTGCTGTCAGTGGCTGCTGGAGATAGACACCAGCTCCCCATGACCTGGATAGGAGAAACAGGTAAAGAAAATGGATATCCTCTCGAGCACCCAATTTATGTTAAGCTGGAGCTTCTGGATTCACATTTTTAAAAATACAAATGTAGGATTTTTCTTCCACTTTTTAACTTTAAAACATTCCCACTCACCACTCGTACAAATGTATGTAATTTTTAGCTAATCCCGTTTTACTGTTATAGCAAGAAGAAATATAGTTATTATTGAAGTTATGCTGTTAGTTTCCTTTCCTTTGTCTGGTTTTTACACTTGCAGCCATGTCTCTCAGTAACACTAAAATGTGAGATTTTAGAAAGTCAATTTCCCGTTGTACTTCTATTTTATCATTTATTTTAGTTTTAGGTTAAAAAATAATACTTCTCTAAAAATAGAAATGAGATTGCACGATGCAACATAATTTTAAAAGGATTTAGTGACTTATTTTAAATTAAAGCCCATTCCTCTACAGAATGCATATAACCCGCCTTTTATCCTTTTATGCTAGAGTTTTAAACTCAGATCATTTTGTGATGAGAAATTATGGAGTTGTGGCCGTTTTGCTTAAATGCTAAAAATAATATTATATGCAAACTTATGAACTCAGGCAACAGGACATTCTGAGAACTAAAACATCTTGCAATATCACATGTTTGAGTTATTTGGTCCAATTTGCCCTCCTGAGTATGTGTTCAAAAGTTTGTAATTACCAAGCTCTAGGGGGCACTAACAATGCAAAAAAATTGGAATCTCAAAAATAATAATGCCAATTTCTTTCAAACTTTATACACTTGGTTAGGACCACAACCTGAGTTGTTCCTTCCAATATGGTATCAATTGGCAAACGTGGCCGTGGCTTGTGGATGATGAACAAAGAATATAACAAAAATCACACAATTGTCCTTCACATCTGACATTTACTGGACATACTCATTGACTTATATCAAACTTTTCCTAAACTCAAAATTCTTGCATTTTTTTTTTTACCACTTGAAACTTAGTTTGATAACAAACTTTTTTCAGTAGAAAGCCTTGGCATTTGACTGCAAGTCAGTTCATTTGCAGTTTGTTTTGCAGCCAGTTTGTTGTGTTTGATATGGGAAGACCTTTCCTCCCTTTGTTTTGTAAGTCTTACAGACAAATATCAGAGAAAGAGGAAACCATAAAGACAAACTTAAGTTGAGAAATAACTTTTAATATTTTTAAGAAGGAATTGGTGTAGTTCTGCGTCGCCTGACTCCTGCTGCATCAACTGCCTCCTTGCTGACCCTGTGAAAACATCACCACTCCTCAGGTGACCTTGGATGAACCTCTGGCCACTGACCCTCAACGGGCTCTGGGACTTAACCCGCCTCTTTGTCACAGTCCTGTTGAGACCTGAGCAGCCTCCAAGTTTCTCAAAGACAAAGTGATGACTGGCCCTTCACAGCTTCTAATCCAGTGAGGCACCTACAACTCTGTGATGAGAAAAAAAGGTGATTTTGGGTCTGGCTGTTTCCTTTTCACTAATGCAAATTGATAAATAACATTTATTTCCAATCTGATGTTTCATTCTGACAACCTGGCAGAATTAATTACATCTTCTATTTTTGTAATACAACTTTAAAGAAAAACTGATTTCCTCCAATTTGGTGTAAACATTATGATAAAGAGTTCCCTGTGATTTATAAATTCAGCTTCAGATGTTTCAACCTGATTATAATACAGGTGAATAGATTGAGTGAAGTGAAGTGAAATTTATTTATATAGCACTTTTCAGCAACAAGGCGATTCAAAGTGCTTATGGTAAGGTACACTCATTCTGTTGTTTGTTCACTCTGACCTGGTGCCCCTGCTTTAACAAGAGCTTAAACTGTGGTAAGTTGAAGAAAGGTTATCGCCATTTCTTGTCCTCATCTGTCTGCTGCACACTTCATAATCTATACAACTGTTTAAAAAATAGTTTTTTTCTAAACGGTACTTTTGAATAAAAAAAATGCAGTTTTAAGTTTCTTTTTTGTTTGTTTGACAAAAAAGACAAAAAGAAAACTCTGCAAAAATGCAGAAAATGCTTTTTTCTGTCCCATAATCATCCAATCCCACCTTTGACCTTCAGCCAAGCTTATATTTGCATTGGCACACCCTGATCACATTATTGCTCCCTCATGTGAGAGGGCCGACTCAGTCACTTTTAATTACTCCAACAAGCGGACAGCAAGTGTCAACAAGCCTCGCCACCACTTTGCAGCTTGTCAATAAATCCCAGTGGTAATCCCAGTGGCTCTTTTTTTTTTAGAAGCAGAACATTTTTACCAGCAGCAGATACCATTACAGCGTTTTTCCTGCTGTTAGCAGACCCACGTTCCACTCCAAGGATTTCCTGTTGATCAGCACCTCCACATCCTCCAAACACACATCTCTCATCACCACTCTGGAGACTTATCTTGTCATTTTCATCTTTGCTGGGATGGAGATGGAGTGGAGAGGCCCAGGTGACTGCAGCTGTTTTCCTCCCTGCCTTTCTTCTGCTAATTAGACTGAGAAGGTATTAATTAAATTAGCAGCTGATGTGCTGATTGGCTGTCCGAGGATTTAACTCTCAGCGGACATCACACATCAATGAACTTGACAAAATAGAACATCACTAAGTGTGCGTCTTTATAGGTGTGTGTGATGCTAGTTAAGGGGAGTGTTTGTTCTCAGTCATGTGACTTCACCTGAAGCAGCCGCTTTCAACAGCAGACCACAGTGAAAAAAAAACAGGCTGTGAGCTTCTGAAGTGCATTGAAGTGCAAGTTGTTGAGTCCGACCTTTGAATGTGTGGCTGTAGGCGCAGAGCGAGACACAGGGTTACATTATGGAGCTTTGCTTAATTCAACTTTCTTGGCAGGAGATGTGACACTTTGAGCACATAAAGAAATGTTAGCCCTGGTTAGAGCATGGCTTCAGGGTTAGCTGTAATGGTGTGTCCATATGTAGGCTCTTCTATCCATCCAACATTTACTCCACACTATGCTTGGGACGGACATTTGGAGAATATAACCTTCAGTAAAAATATGATTGTTTTACAATGTAAAAAAATCTTTAAAAAATCTCTACTGTTATTTAAACTCATAAATATCAAACATAAATATCAAAACAAATATTTAAATATTTGTAAATTTTGTTCTGGAAAGTGTCACAATAATTGAAAATACCTACATTTTGATATAAATACTGTACAAAAGCTGATGACTTAGGCTTCTGGTTACCATGGTAATGGGCCAGAGTCTTTCACTCTCTGACAGCACTTTTAGTAAGACAAACAGGCAGAAACACAGAGTAACTAATGGCCCCAGATTAAAAAAAGTTTAAAATACCTTTAGCTCAGAAACAGAAAACCATAAAACTACTCCAGGGAAACAAAGAGCGACTGCAGTGATGCTGTCAGGGAGACAAAGGGAGACTGAGAAGGTTTCTGTCTGCAGGAAAACATTTGAAACCATGGTTATCAACTATGCAGATCCAACTCTTCTCTGCTAGGTCACAAGACTCTTAAATAAATAAAAAATAATGTTAGTTTTAATCAGGCATTTTCTCTTGGGTCTGGATTGAAAGATATTTTTTCTTTTTTTTGATGATAGATTTGAGTGCTCTTTGACTTTGTCCCAAGTTTACTATGTTTTATCTTTAACAATGTAAGCATACTTTTAGCCTGATCTTCATTTCATCTGCAACCCAAAAGCAAACCAGCAATTAAGGCGGAAGCACTGAGGCTGAACCACATTCACCCCAATTAAAACATGATGTCAAGCACCTCTGTGCATCAGGAAACATTGATAATAAATTAAACTGTTGGCAGAATGCTTAGTCAAAACAGTTTTCTCATGTCAATTTGTTGATCTATGGCTCATTTGCAATAAAAACTGGATGTTCATCATTTAGTGGAGATACTTTACAACAATCATAAAGTTAATATAAATTACTGAACATCTGAACTATCTGATTTTCCTACCATATCTGTAAGAATCTGCAACATTTTATAATGTAAGGGCTTAATTTTCAGATGACTTTTGACCTGCTGTGAGAATGTGCATACAACACGCAAACATTTGTGTGTTATACATGTTTTTTAACTATATAAACAAGTTAAAATGGAAATTTTAAATGGGTTTTTTGTGATTTGTTCTTAGTTTTTTACTTATTTGCACTTATTGGGCAGTACAGGTAACAGACTGTGGTCTTTAGTAGATTTATCATATCACCCTGTCTTCAGTGATTGGGACTACAGGGCAGCACCAATAGTGTCTTTGGGGCGTAAAATATTTTAGCTCACTAAGATGACCACTACACCTGACCTGATCCTATTTATTGCAGGAATAGTTGCAACAAAACCTGCTCTGTCCAACAGTGGATATTTTCTGTTTAACCCTTAGATGCATAAGCGGGGTCAAAAATGACCCAGAGGGTTGTTATTTTTCAAAATCTCTGAAATTAAAAGTTTTTACACTTCCATATTACAGTTATTCCTCATAAAACATGTTTGAGACTTGAAGCCCTTTGAATTTAAATTTTTTTCTTAATACACTTTAAGAAATTGCAGTTTTTCTGTCACTACCCCAGTTTTTCGTAAGCGGGGTCAAAAATGAACCCAAGCATTTCCGATATAATCTGAAGGGTTTACTTTGGGAATTTTTGATTTTTACCAACTGTGACTGCCCGGACACATCTTCTGTCCCACTTACACATTTGATGCCTGTAGTCTCACCACCAAGAGGTTAGTTTGACACAGCAGCATACATGTACGTACTATCTTCATTTATCAACTCCATGACTTTTCTGTGATAGAGTATCATGTTACTACATTACAGTAACATTTTTTTTTGTTTGTTTCTAGAATTGCGCCGCTCAAGGTGGCTGCATGTTGGAGTAGCTCTGTACATTCATTCTGAGATATTGCTTTTGAAAATGTTATTCCTCTTTTTTTCTTGACGTAAATCACTTTTTAAAGACTGGGGATAACGAGGTGAGTGGGAACAGGTGGAATGATTACTTATTCGGGACAGGTGAAGATGGGCGTGTCTGACAGAAAAGTGAATGACTGGGGGAGAGTGAAAATGAACATGAACATGAGACAAAAACGAAAAGTACCACCAAATAACACAAAAGAAACAAAACAAAAACCAAAGAACTAAAATCAAAATAAAACAAAAACAAAACCCAGAAAAAAGCCAAATCACCACATGCAGCTGGAAGGATTTTTACTGAAACCTTTTTTACTTTTGGACGTTTTGTTATGATGCGTAACCATGGCAACAAGTGTTAAATGTGAAGAACCCTGAAGTCCAGTCATAGCCAGAACTAAGCAGACTGCCCGTAAATCCACTGGAGGTAAAGCTCCAAAGAAGCAGCTCACCACCAAAGCTGCCAGCAAGAGCGCCCTGGCCGGCAGAGTGAAGAAACCTCATCGCTACAGGCTCAATACCGTGGTTCTCAAGGAAATACACCACTACCAGAAGTCCACTGAACAGCTTATCTGGAAGCTGCCCTTCTAGCACCTGATCCGGGAGATCGCCCAGGACTTCAAGACCGACCTGAGCTTCCAGAGCTCAGCCGTCATGGCTCCGCAGGAAGCCAGCAAAGCTCACCTGGTGGGGCTCTTTAAGGACACCAGGACACTCTTTAACAAAACCAGAATTATGAGCTACAACAACATTTAATTTCCCTTTGGGATTAATAAAGTATCTTTGAATTGAATTAAATTTAATGTTGGACACTAGTTAGCTAACTACAAAAAATGTTAGTAGTAATCTTAGTACTCTAGTACACTAGCTTAGTAAGCCAGCTGATATTACTGTATTTATTGTGTAGACTCACTGTATTCATAATTCCTTGTAAAAAAAGCTAACCTGTTAGGTAACCTATTATATGATTATTGAATATTGATTGGTGTTTTTGTGTATGTACACAAATGCATGACTGTGCCTTTACTTGCATATAAATGCACAGAACTTTACTTAGACAGCTAAATATTGATTTATAGTTTTGTGTGTCATTCAAACATAGTCTGTTTTATGTTTTCTCATCTAGACTATCATGGCTACTTTGGAGGCCAGCTGCTCAAGATATGATCTTGAAAGGATGGGATGAAGTGTCCATGGGTGGGCTTGACTCGGGATCAGACATGGCTGTCTGGGAACCAACCTGCCCCTGCTGAACAAGATCAGTCAGACACGGAGAAGTCCTCTGAGGCCTCAGAAGAGGAAATGGATATTGTGTCCAACAGAATGAGCCCCAAGGGCTCTTACTAGGCAGAGTTATCTCCCACCCAGGCTAAAACACCAAGCTACAATTTACTGAGAAGTTGGTCAGGGCCTGCACCTGGGTTTAGCCCCATCTCTTCAATAGATGCATTGAAGCTGTTTATCACTGATAGTTATCTGCCACATTTCCTCACAGAGCTCTCCAAGGAGCTTGTGACTCCTCACATGAAAAGTCGATTGGAAGGTTCCCCAAACCTACCAACATGAATACTACCAACCTATCACTGAAGCAATGGGAAGGTCAGGAGTGACAAAAGTTGCGAGAGGGCCAACAGAAGATGAAAGAGGAGCCAGATGTGTGCAAGAAACAAAAATCGCAAAGCCACCAATTGGTGTTGGAAATGCATTACCCTAGTGTGCAATGGCCACGGCTAAAAGCAAATAGTTTGTGACAACTGCACACAGTGAACAGAAAAAATATGTTTGTGTGGGTACATGTGAGTGGACAGTGTTCTGGTCTCATTGTATGTTTATTCTCTTTTCTGTACCCCAAACAGATTTTTTTATGTTATTCCTTGTGAAAAAAAATGTCATAAAAAGTTATGAATATGCAAGTTAAATGTAAAATTAGTATTATATTGACCCAAATATAATAAATAAAATCACCTTTAACCAAAATTAAAGACATCTTTTGAATTCATTGCAAAAACACATTGATTCTAATTGGTGATGGTATTGGTTGTTCATGCATCAGAGGGTTAAAAATTCATTCATGAGACTAAAATTAGAAGATAATGATCAGTCAGCAGCTTGGAGCAGACAGACCAGACATGAACAAAACACAGAAAGTTAAAGACTGACAGGAGATAAAGAAGAGGACATTTTCTTTAACATGCTAGGCCCATTTGATGTGTCTGTAATGGAAATGTTTAATTCACCCACATGTGAGTCTTCTTTAACTAATTATGTGGCCTCTAATAGTAAGTGCTACAAGCCCAGGTTGGGAATTTAGTCAAAGATCTGTGTGTGTGTGTGTGTGTGTGTGTGTGTGTGTGTGTGTGTGTGCGTGTCACCAACCCCAAGGGAGCCAAGCACCAGCTACTAGTCAGAACTGTAGCTCAAGACTGTAAAACGAGGCACACAAACCTGTGCATTGCCTGGGTTGACTACAGGAAAGCCTCTGACTCGATGCCCCACACATGGATACTGGAGTGTTTGAAACTGTATAACATCAACAGGACACTAAGAGCCTTCATTAAGAACGCAATGGGAATGTGGAAGACAACTCTAGAGGCCAATTCAAAGCCAACTGCACAAGTCAGCATCAAATGCAGCATATACCAAAGTCATGCTTCGTCCCCACTCCTGTTCTGCATGGGCCTGAACCCCCTCAGCCAGATGATTGCAAAGAGTGGCTATGGATAGTGGATCAGTCATCTCTTCTGTATGGATGGATGTCATCAAGCTGTATGCCAAAACTTAGCGAGACATCGACTCACTGATCCACCTCACCAGAATATACAGCAAGGACATTGGTATGTCATTTGGACTTGATAAGTGCAGCGGAACAGTGTCTAAGAAGAGAGGCAAGTTGATCACAACTGAAGGGGCTGAACTACCTGAAGGCAACTTTGCAGATGTCCAGAACAGCTATAAGTACCTTGGAGTCCCGCAGACAAAAGCCAAACTATTCCATTTTGCTTGAAGTCGAACTGTCAACCAATGTTATGAAAACTTGCTTATTTGTGAGGACAATGTCTGTTTGAGATTTAATTATTTTATCTTAATATAAGAATGTATTATATTTATTATTAGAGCTACTGTCAGAAACAGATCCTGATTCCAAACTTGCCAGACAATCTAAAAGTTTTTCTAACATTTATTTTCCTCCAGCTGTCAGTCTTTGAGTGCTTATCAGAACAGTTATTTAATGTGCTGTTGTAATAAATTCTGGACTCTAAGATGAGATTAGTCTTATTTGGCATGTTGAAATTAATTTTAAATCAAAAATATGTAGTCAATCTCTAATTTTCAACTTTTTAAAAGATATTTCTGTAAGAGAAACATTTGATTGGTGAACAAAGTTGAAATATTAGAATTCTACTGATATTTAGGAATATATGTATTTATTCACTTTTACAGTTTATCTGAGTATTCATCACAATTAAAATGATTAGATTTAATAAAAACAGACAGATGTAGTTCACATCTGAAAAAATAGTTAATTATGAGGTACTTCTATAAAAGAGAAGTCTTTAATTTTTAAGGCACTTACAGACAGCAGCTGTCAGTTTTTCATCTTTTTCTGAATCACTTGATTTTGTCTTCCATTCAGCCTCTAACAATACTGAAATTTTACAGGCGCATTTAGAAAAGAAGCATTTACAATGCAGAGTGCTGAGGTGAAACTGGCATTAAAACAGCACTCAGACTTTTCCTCTCACATATGAACCATTGATAACATGTTTTCAAAGCATGCATAGCACAGCACAAGGACCCTCTGCAGAAATATTGTACGCCCAAAGAGCCCTGAACACATTGCTGTCTGGTTGTGAAAGCGATTCAAAGAGTGGCAACCTTGTTGGTATTAGTCAGTCTCCCAAAATCCCCACTCCATGATTTTCATGCTTCAGTCTCTGATTGTGGATTTGCCCATTAGAAGTTATGTTGTTGTTGGCTTTTTTTAATTCCAGCTCTCTCATGGAGAGAAGAGAATATGTGGACAGATCTGGGAGGAGGAAACCCTCCTTTTACATAAATGAAAACTCAAATCTTGCTTTGCTCATGGCTGTTTGCAAGGATGTCCTCAGAGTTAGATTTTTTTTTTTTTAACTCTGTTGGTCACTCATTAAAAACGAAAGAGAATCTCTTCTGTTTAATGTAAAAATGCACATTTATTTAATGATCAGTAAAGACAAATAAATATGTAAATGGTAAGCTACAGCTGCGAATAACTCCTTAAAATATAGGCTGAACATCACAAAAATATATTCTGAAATTTTACTTTTTATTCTGATAACTTTAGTTTTAATAAGTAACATTTTGCACCATTCCAAAGCAGATTTTTACGCTTGTTTTCTTTAAATATGTACAAATGCTACAAATAAAATTAGATCATTGATATAATCATTCTTTATTTTCTTTGTCCTTTTGTCATCTTTATATTTAAAGTTAAAGTACCACTGACTGTCACACACCTGAGTGTGTGAAATTTGTTCTCCGCATTTGACCAATCCCCTAAGGGAGCAGTGAGCCGCAGCGGTGCCGTGCTCGGGAATCATTTGGTGATCTAACCCCCCAATTCCAATCCTTAATGCTGAGTGTCAAGCACTGTTTAATGTCTTGCATCTGAAGTTGTATGAATCAAACCTTTTATTGTGATATTTAATTAAGCGTTAAAGATTTAAACCAGTCTTCAGTTCTTTATATTTTCCTTCCAAGCAGCTAGACTTTCCTGTAAGCTGTGAAAGTGGTCCTAATCAACAGTTCTTCAGAGTTTCTAAAGGGTTTTTAGAGGTTTGTTTTTAAGACTTTGGATGAGTTTTCTCTCAGTTTTAATCTTTGAAGCTGACTGTGATGGGGTACAGAAAATAAGTTAAACCGAAAACCGAAGGACAAAGAAGTTGTTTGACATTTGAAACAAATGCTCTCCATAAGATGACTGATATCTGAAAGTCATCTTATTAGGAAATGTGAAAGAAATCCATCCAAAACCTGAAAGATGTATCACATTTTAATTTACCTTCTACTTTATGTGAAGTTTTCAGCTTCCCCGTTTCAACCCTTTCAATATAGACGTAAGTACAGAAAGAAACTGGACAAAGTTAAAGGGTTTTTATTTTTTTGTAAGGTTACTGTCCACATCAGTCTTTACTCTCAAAAATTAGTGGCTTTGGTTTACAGCCAACAATTGCAGGTAAACAAAACCATTACTTTTGCTTGTACACAGATTTAATAAAGAACATTTTCTTCTTCTAGTTGTTCTAAATTTTTTACCTTTTCTAGAAATCAGATTTGGACCTTTAATTCTAAAGTTTGTGAACCCTATGGCTTAAAGGACTGTCAATAAAAAAACACTTTAAATTATTACAATGAAAGTGTTTAAATCATAAATATTTTTCAGTTCTGCAGATTTATATATTGTTTACTGTGTAAATATATATATAAACTCATCTTGCCCAATTTCTTCCACATGGGAGCTTGAGGGTTCTGTTCAGTATCTTAGCTGTTCCTAGGACTGCTTTCTTCTTGACAGAGATTTCTGAGGTTGTTCCTGGGATCTGTTGAAGCCACTCTTCCAGTTTGGGGGTCCGATGACCACTGGTACCACTGAGGCCTTGACTCTGTTTCCTCTTTCAACCCTATGGAAAAATAGGATAAGCTAGGTTTTTTTATTAACATATGTTTTCCTGCCCAGGTTGCCTTTTTTTACAATTATATTTACTAAAGTTATTTAAAGACTGAAAAACAAGCATTGCACTGAAAGTATAATGTACTGTACTAGTAACAACAAAATAATTGTCATGTTCGGTGGAGATGACGGAGACGAACCCAATGCGCAGATTCATTGTAAAAATAAACTAATTTTAATAAAGTAAAAATGAACAGAACAAAAACAAAAGCTGACGTGGCAGCAAAATAATAAACTTAAACTAAATACAAACTAAAGCAGAAAACAGGTAACATGGCAAGGACCGGGACCGGGAACAAGCAGAACAGGAACAGAACATGCACACAGCAACAAACAACCAACATCAAACAATGAACCAGTGGAGTGTGGAAGGAAATGGCCGGGTTTTAAAGACTGGGGATAATGAGGTAAATGGATACAGGTGGCATGATTACAAAGTGGGGACAGGAGTAGGTGGGTGTGGCAGGGAGACAGAGAGAGAGAGACTGAGGAGGAGCAAATGAAACATGAAACAAGAGACAAGACAGAAACCAAACACAAACCAACAAACTAAATAAAAATAAAACAAAACCATAACACAGAAAAAAAAAAAAAAACACCACAATGATATGACTAATATTTTGCACTCTGTGCACAAATGTCTCCATGTTGTCTTAATAAAATCACATTAACATAATGTTTGGATGCCATGACTACAGTTTTTAACCAGATTTATTTTTCTTTTGTTTTTTGTTTTTATGTTTGATTTATAAACCAGTCTGTCACTGTGATAATTATAATCATAATTATGTAGGGAATAGGGTATATTATATTTTGAGATGGAGACGTTTGAATTATTAATAATTCATAAATTATAATGTTACAGGGCACCCTCTCAAAAGAGGGAAATATTACATAAATAAGTTTTACTTATCAGTCTCAACATTTAATTACCCTAAATCATGAGTTCTTTACTTCGGATTAATATCATAATTATATCAAAACACACGCACACTGAATTACGTTTTTGGACTATTTATGTGACGTTTATTGAACAGACAAATATAACACAATTTCTGGCAGGCTATAAAAATATTGCACGTTTGAATATGGTAATAAGATACTGATCGAGGCGTTATAATGGCATGAAGGTTAAACAGAAAGTCTGATCAAATCTAAGAGGTTAAGATTTTGAGGCAGAGGGGGTTTGAGAAATTAACTTTGCGTAATGGAAATGACAATTATTATTATTAATTTGGCCACCTGAGTGAAACTAACTCTTATCGAAGAGCACAGAGGAAGACTAGAAGTTAGCCAGCAAACAGTTCAGAGAGCTTGTCCTACCAAGAGAAGCATCTGTCTGGTTGCTGTCTCTCAGTACCAGTCGGGAACCTTAAGGCCACGGCGCGAGGAAGGTGACCGGGAGGTGTCGACTCCAGGGCACTTTCCGTCAGCAGGAGCTGAGTCAAACCTTTGGCCAGTTCCATTGGTCCAAACAGTCAGCAGCTCGTCTTTAGCAGGCAGGTGAACGACTCTGTGATGACCGTTCGAAGCTGGTTTAATGGGGAGGCTGGAGGTGAAGAGTTGGTCTCACGAAGACTACGCAGGGGAATTTAATGAAGGCTCGGACTGTTACTTATTTTACTGACTTACTAAATTAGCATCAATGTTGACCGTTGAAATAAACTAAGAACTTATTAACGATAAAAATTTGGAATGTTGACCGTTGAAATAAACTAAGAACTTATTAACGATAAAAATTTGGTTCAAAACGAAAAATGGGATGAAGTCAGCAACGTGAAAAACAAGAGGAATAAAATTAAAAGAAGACAGGACAAGGAAAACGCACAGAGACCGAAAGAAAAACAAAGAAGAATCGGGGAGCAGGAACAGGGAAGCAGGGATGGGAGAGCAAGCCGAAGACGGGGAACTTCTTAAACAAGGCTGGGGGTTGGCCTTTGCACGCTTACCATCCAATCAGAGCCGCGGTTCTCAAAAGAAGGCAGGACATTTCGGTGGTCTCTTAGCTAATGAGCAATACTCCTCTACAGGAGGGGGCGTTTTTTTTACACTTAAGGAGAAACTAACGTAATTTGATCTTTGCATTCCTTTTCTGCCTCAAAATTTAATTTAGTTAGAAAAAGGGGAAGCAGACTTGATCAGTGATTAAATTAAGTCTTCTCACATGAATCATGGTTTTTGGCACTGTAAACATATATATTGATACACTTGCAGCCTGATGGCAGGATAATGCTCATTCTGTTTCATCGGTCATGTGATATGCAAATGAATGAATGCAAAACAGAATATATATAGACAACTACAAACATTCAAAGATGAAACATGTGACTCTTGTAGCTGAAAGGAAAAAAACAATATTAGTACAAATTTCACATTTTAATATGAGGGTTGCAGTCCAGAAATTTATTTGTAACAGATTAGAAAGTTCATATTTAGTAGGTATAGTTCAAACTCATACTAAGCAGAGACCAGGATGTTGGGGTACTTGAGATTAACTAGATTTGAAGGAATGTGATAATTCCTTTGATGTCAGTAGACTGCAGGCATTATCTGTTCCTTGAGTTTAAACAGGTCCTTGGTTGTTCTTTTTTTCAGAATGTAAATTTCTTCCAAAGTACTACTATTGACATCTCGGCTTCGTCTTTCAAGCGAGAGGTCTGAAAAGGTGGTGTAAATCCTGTTTAGAGTCAACAACAGTGATTAGTATTTGCATTCTTTTAGTCTGCTGTGAAAGGGGTCTGTTTCTTTCCTCTTGATAAGATCAGAGAAACATCAAGGTTTTTTCTCAAAACACAGGTTTTTTAGTTTAGGTGAAACAGTCCGTTTTTGCATTAGGCTGTTAATGCAAAAATAATCTAAACTGACGTGTGACCCTACAATTATAAGATTCCTAGAAGAAAAAATTGTTTTATCATCATTAAGTGTTATTTAATGTTTTTCTTCTGAAAGCACAGGAACAAAGACTTGCCCCCACCCCCGACCCTCCAGGCTTGGTGAATGTGCTGACTTACAACAGGTTCATTGTGGGATTTTTTCGACAGAGAGGCAGTTTGTTATTGTTGCTGTTCTGTGTAAATAACATAAAACCTGCAGAACTACAACAGCCTGAGGGCATCACACCCTATGGAAACATGTGCTCCAGAAAGTTTTTAGTTTTTATTACAGGGAGGGGCAGCAGTGCAAGAAAACCTAATAGAAAACCTAACTGTACATTTATTAGGAATAAAATAAATTTTGGACTCTGTCAGAAATTTGACCTCAGGCAGAACAAGTTTGTTGCTTGATATGCAGGTGGTGCTCAATGACTGCTCAATGGGGATGACTCTCAGCTACAACAACACCAACTTGAGTGAGGGTCATCCTCACAACAATTTAGGAGGTTGGGGGTCACCCTCACACCACTTTATACAAACAGGCGTGCATTTAAACAGACTTCTCTGAGCAACAGCAGCATGGAGATTTGATGCTATTTAGTTTGACAACCTTAAATAATTTTCTACATGGCCAAAATTAAACAAATGGTTCATTTTTTTACTAACCTTTGATGCAAAAATTATTTTTTTGTATCAGAATTAGGTTATAAACTAATTTAATTAGCTGGTAATCTGAGTGAAATGGGGAAATAGAGCAGTATGTTGCCTGAACCTGAGCAGAATGCAGCTGCTAGAACGGTTTGAAAAAAAAAAAAGATCTGCTAATGTTACACCTAAAAATTACCAGTGCTGCTATTACCATTACTTCAAATGGAAGCGGCGCTCCCAGCAACATTACTCCGGTGATTGTTAGTTCTGCTCCAGCAGCAGAAGACATGCAGGCTCAGTGAAATCTGAACTCTCTCAGCCTCAGATTTGGGCTCTTACTTGTCATTTCATCATTGAATGGTAAATTATACCAGATGAGGGGAGCTGAGCATCCTGGGAGAACCGGCCAGAATTTTGCCAATCTGTTGCCATGGTGAGGGCAGGGACAGCCTTTGATTCCCCTTCTTCCCTCAGCCTGGATTTCCTCATTTCTCTCCGGGTTGGCACTAATGCTTGTTGTGGTGGTCACACATACTATAGCTGACAGCGTAAATGAGCTTTCTTTGTTCTCTTGTCTCAATGTTTCTTCCTGTTTTTTGCTGTTGTGGGTGAAGGCCTGTCCTTTTCCTTTTCCTCCAGATCTGATTTGGCTCTCCTCTCTGCCTCTCTTTACCTCACTGATGGTGAGAGCTTAGAGTCTATTCACTAGAGAGATGAAGCAACAGCTTTCTGCAGCCCCGTCCCTAAACCCCACAGACACATTAATCCTTTGCTCAGGCTCAGTTTACAGATACAATAGGCTTGAAAGAATTGGACTTTAGATAATTGTGTTACTATCCTATTTCATCTGGAATAGAATCAGGTGGCCTTTGCCACAAAGTTCTTGGTATTCCACATTTTTACACACAAAAACACATGTACACACACAGAGAGATGGAGTAGGTTTTGGAGATGCAGCAGTAAAATTATTTTTTCTATTTATTCATAATTGTCATAAAAACTCAGCACTATGACCTGGAGTCCACATTCCTGTGTCTGTTAGATGTGTCGTCATGACAATATGGCAGCAGTATTGCCTGCCTGAGGCCCCACCATGTTGAGTGGGACTGTTGGTAATTAACGGCCTTACCAACATGGTCAAACACCTGCTCTGGCAGGCCCTGCCAGTCAGCTGGCTGGCAACCTCTCGACCCCTCAACAAACACCAGGAGGGCGGAAATGGTCATATGGCAACTCGTTAAAATCAGAAGACAGTTGTGTTGGAAAAGCAAACAAGTGGAGAGTGTCAGGTTTAGCGTTGGGGGGGGCAGACATATGAAGTGCAGCTGATTTTAAATTGACTAAAACAAGAAAAAAAGTAACACTTTGCTGTGGAATTCAGGAGGTCAAAAGTGTGGACACTAATATTTCTCTTGTTCCCGATCAACAAGGCAGCAAAAAATTACTCTGTCATAAGGCGTGGAGACAGAGGTGAACCCAGGACGCAGACTCATAGTTAAAAGGAAACTAATTTATTAACTAAAATAAAATGACAAAACAAAAGGGCTGACAAGGCAGCAAAACTAACAATAACAAAAATCCAAAATTCAAAACAATGGACAAAGCGAGGTATAACAAGACGAGACAACAATGGACAAAGTGGAAAACACAGCATGGAACGGAATGACCCAGTAGGGAATGAAGAACTAAGACCGGTATTTAAAGGCTGAGGATCAGGAGGAAAATGAACACAGGTGAGTGATTACAAACAGGTGAGAATGATGGCAGTGATTGAGTCGTCATGGTAACGTGGGTGTGGCATGAAAGACTGGAATGTAAGAGAACGGCAAGGTATGAGAGAAGGAGGTGTGGCAAGTTACTGAACACAATTTCAAAAGATAAACAAAGCAGAACAAGAACTAAAAAAACCAAACAAAACACCAAAACTATGACATACTCAGAGCTCCAAACAGGACCGGGTTTAGAGCTCCAAACGGGGCCGGGTTTTACCACTCAGTTGTTGTTGATGGAGACATTTTTCCTTTTTTTAAGTTTGCTCATGACAGTCAATGAATGACAGATGCTTTACCTTTTAGTTTTTTGTTGTTGTTCTCGATGTTCTTGATGCCTAAGTAACAAACCATCTGATGAGTGAAATTAAAATGTATCGTGTGGTAATGTTCCATCACTGGTGTACAAACTTTGTTTTCTAGATGTTATTTGTATAACTGGAGGATTCTACAAACCATAGCAATAAAAATATCTGCAAAGAGCTATTATACCACTGCCATTGCTCAGAAGAAAGAAGAGATAATGTACTTGTACATTCAGATGAAGGTTTAAAGATAAAAATATTTTAAGTACTATAAATTCAGCTTGTTTAAAAATCAATATTTGTAAATATAGCAATTTTTTATGGCAACATTTTCTAACTGAAATGTTTTTTTCAAATACACTGCCTGGCCAAAAAAAAAAGGTTGCACACTCTAATATTTTGTTGGACCTCCTTTAGCTCTGATTACGGCACACATTCTCTGTGGCATTACTTCGATCAGCTTCTGCAACGTCACAAGATTTATTTCCATCCAGTGTTGCAATAATTTTTCACCAAGATCTTTAATTGATGATGGTAGAGTCTGATCGCTGCACAAAGCTTTCTCCAGCACATCCCAAAAATTCTCAATGGGGTTAAGGTCTGGACTCTGTGGTGACCAATCCATGTGTGAAAATGATGTCTCTCACTCCCTGAACCACTCTTTCACAACTCGAGGCTGATGAATCCTGGCATTGTCATCTTGGAATATGCCCGTGCCATCAGGGAAGAAAAGATCCGTTCATGGAATAACCTGGTCATTTAGTATATTCAGGTGGTCAGCTGACCTTTGACCTCATTCTTTGAGCTCATACTGTTGCTGAACCTCGACCTGACCAACTGCAGCAACCCCAGATCATAGCACTGCCCCCACAGGCTTGGACAGTAGGCAACACTTCACCTGCCTCTCTTCTTACCCTGATGCTCCCATCACTCTGGAACAGGGTAAATCTGGACTCATCAGACCACATGACCTTCTTCCATCGCTAAGGCAAACTAAAGCCTTTTTTTCTGGTTAGCCTCACTGATTAGTGGTTTTCTTAAGGCTACACAGCTGTTCACCCAATCCCTTGAGTTTCCTTTGCATTGTGCGTGTGGAAATGTTCTTACTTTCACTAATAAACATAACTCAGAGTTCTGCTGTTGTTTTTCTTTGATTTGATTTCACCAAACATTTAAGTGATCACTGATCACGATCATTCAGGATGTTTTTAAAGCCACATTTCTTCCTCGAAGACGATGGGTCCCCACTATCCTTCCAGTTTTTAATAATGTGTTGGACAGTTCTTAACCCAATTTTAGTAGTTTCTGCAATCTCCTTAGATGTTTTCTCTGCCTGATGCCAGTGATTTGACCCTTCTCAAACAGACTGACATCTTTTCCACGACCACAGGATGTGTCTTTCAACATCGTTGTTTAAGAAATGAGAAGCAACTCACTGCACCAGTTGGGGTTAAATAACTTGTTACCAGCTGAAACATGATCGCCCATGCAGTAATTATCTAATAGGAGGCTTGTACATGTTTGCTTAGTTACATCCAGGTGGAGCCTTTTTTTTTTTGTCCATGCAGTGTATATTGAGAGAGAACTGCTGAGACACAAACATGCAAACTAAACTAATTTTTCTTCTGATTTGTTTGTCTAAAGAAAACTGAATTTAGACATGATAGAAAAATAAGAGGGTGTGTGATATTTGAGGAGGTGCTCTAATATTTACTTAAGACTGTAGGAGGAAAGTATCAGTAAAAAGGAAAAATCACAAAAACACATTTTCAGTGTACAATCCCAGTTGTGACTTTGAGTTGAGAGAAAATATGCTTCTTGAACATTTTCCTCAACCTTCAAATGAAAAATCATCTGTAATTTCATTTTAATGGAACAAGTGGCTACAGGCGAAAAAAAAATATTTAAAAACTGCATTCAAATTCATCAATTTCTGCCTTAGTCAAAAAATATTTTGGTAGTACAATATAATAACTACACTATATTTAGCCTTATTTAATCATTAATAAATGATTAACTTTGAAAACATTAATTAATGACAAGTTATACTCAGTTTACTATAAATTAACACATTTATTAAAGCTTTATCCATAAAGGATAATTACTACCAAAACCATCAAACACAATGTTTATTCATGCATAATAACTCGTGAATTAACTATTCTATATCCTGTGTGTATATGCATGTAAATGTTAATCTAAATGTTCTTTCACACCATGTGTTAGACATGTATCAATGGTTAGGGAATGTTTGAATTGACTGTATACTGAACCCTTCTAAAGTGAAGACTATGCTATATTAAGCATTTGTTAATGCAGACAAAATTCTGAAGAGCCACAAGTTATTTTTTAGAATTCAACCCTGATTTGTGCTTCTGATACTTCTGAACCCACTGTAATCAAATACAATGACCTCTGTGTTTTCTACAAAATTATTTTTTCACTTCATTTAAACTAAAAACCTTTAAAAAAAAATAGACTGAAAGTGTTGCTGACATTCAGTCATGTTTTTTTTTCTGTCAGTATCAGAAAATATTATTCATTTAATTTTATATACACTCCTGATCAAAATCTTAAGACCAGTCAAAAAATTGCAAGAATTTGCATTTTGCACTATTGGATCTTAAGAAGGTTCTAAGCAGAGCTTCACAATTTTAAAGGAAGAAATCAGTGCAAGAGACAAGAACTTTTGAGCAGGGAATTTTCTGCAAACTGCATTTACACTCAAACATGATTTTTTTCAGCTGATCAAAAGTTTAAGACCATAGTCTTTAAAAGCCAAGTCTTTATAACGTCAAGACCTCCTGATGGCAAAAGCAAAAAAGCTCACTGACTTTGAACGTGGTCGGATTGTTGAGCTGCATAAGCATGACCTCTCACAACGTGCCATCGCTGCTTAGGTTGGACGCAGTAAGACAGTCATTTTGCATTTTTTAAATGATCCTGAGGGTTATGGAACAAAAAAGTCAAGTGGTAGACCCAAAGAAATTTCACCAGCTCTGAGCCGCAGGATCTGATTGGCTGTCCGTCAAGACACGGGACGATCCTCTACCCAAATTAAGG